>NC_091960.1:35251453-35523953 GCF_031021105.1 Erythrolamprus reginae
CAGTGAGTCCCGGTCCAGATAGGGCCGCAACTGGTGCACCAGGTGAACCTGGGCAAACGTCCCCCTCGCCACAGCTGAAAAATGGTTCAGTTGTATGTTCTGAACCCTTTTGAAATGTCACTCAAATGATGCCAGCCTTCTGAAAACAAAAAACGTTTGAATAGAGGCTGCCTTGGGCTATAGGATGCTGTAAATACTGAAAGAAATTGAAATGGCACACCTGTGCAAGGAGAACATTACATCATAATGTCATTCAAGTAGGCATTCTTGGTGTAGAATAATAAGGGACGGAAAGTAGAAGTGAACGTTAGAAAATTTCAAATCAACTTATGTTTCATGCTAAGCCACAGCTTTTAACCCTGGAATTTTGGGATTTGCACTTGGTATGGCCATAGATCTGGAGAGTAGGCAGGTTGAAGGATTCCTAAAGCAGTGGTTTTTTTGAGCCACGGCACATTTTTTGCATTTCCGAAACCCTGGGGCACATTGAGCGAGGGGGGGGGGGGGGGCTAAAGAAAGTTTGGACAAAAAAATTCTCTCTCTCTCTCTCTTCCTCCATTTCACTCTATTTCTCTCTCCCTCCCTCTTTCTCTCCCTTCCTCTTTCTTTCTCTCTCTCCATCCCTCTTTCTTTCTCTTCCTTCCTTCCTCTCTTTTTTGCTCTCTTTCTCTCTCCCTCCCTAGCTCCCTCTATGTCTTTCTCTCTCTCTCCTTCCCTCCCTCTCTTTCTCTCTCTCTTGCTTTCTTTTTCTTGTTCTCTTTCTCTCTCTCTTGCTTTCTCTCTCTCTCTCTCTCTTGTTCTCTTTCTCTCTCTTGCTTTCTTTCTCTCTTTCTTTCTCTCTCTCTTCCTTCCTTTCTCTCTCTGAGCTTCGCGGCACACCTGACGATGTCTCGGCACACTGATTGAAAAACACTGTCCTAAAGGGATCTGTTTTATTTTAACTTCATCCTAGAACCTCCATGTAGCCCCAAACGGACTAACTCCAATTCCTCTTGAATTCCACACCAAGATAACTGGGTAGATTCTTGTATATAGGCATAATTATTAATACATCAAACAAACAAACAAACAAACAAATAACAGAGTTGAAATTGATGACTTGTATGACTTGAACCTTTGTATTAATGATTAAGATTAATGAGCCGGGGTGGCGCAGCAGGTAGAGTGCTGTACTGCAGGCCACTGAAGCAGACTGACTGTAGATCTGTAGGTCAGCGGTTCAAATCTCATTACCGGCTCAAGGTTGACTCAGCCTTCCATCCTTCCGAGGTGGGTCAAATGAGGACCCGGATTGTGGGGGCCATAGGCTGGCTCTGTTAAAAAGTGCTATTGCTAACATGTTGTAAGCTGCCTTGAGTCTAAGGAGAAGGGAAGCATTAAAAAAATTGAATAAAATAAATAAATAAGAAAGAAAGAAAGAAAGAAGGAAGGAAGGAAGGAAGCAAGGAAGGAAGGAAGGAAGGAAAGAAAGAAGGAAGGAAGGAAGGAAAGAAAGAGAAAGAAAGAAAGAAAGAAAGAAAGAAAGAAAGAAAGGAAAGGTGGTAGGAATTATAATAGATCTACAAATAGAAACCAATAACCGAAATAATTCTTTTTGGATACCCACTGTATTTGCCAAGAAAATAAGTGAACGAAAAGAAGCGTTTGATGGAAAGACATAAATAATTCTTTTTCTTTTTAGATATATATATATATATATATATATTTCTCTTTTCTTTTGTTCTGTAAATATTTATATTGTAATTTGTATGTGTCTTTTTATTTTCTTTTTTCTTTTTCATGGTTTGTGTGTTTATTTTCTTTCTAATTTTTAAACTTCAATAAAAAACTATTTTTCTTAAAAAAGAAAGACTATTAAAAGGCTCTCTTTCGGCTAATGGATCTTCTTGTAAATCGTACCAGGTGACTAACATTTTACAAGGAAAACTCCCAAGTGGCTCAAAAGGGTAAAAAGCCTAAATAGATTTTCCCTATCTGGCATCTGTTTGCTTCACAGAACAGCCTGGTCTATTTTCCCACAGGGCCTTTCTCTTCCTCCTGCGCACCCTTTGTTATCAACAATGTTTGCGGAATGCCAGAACAGTAGGTGGAGTGGGAGGCTGTTATTGTGTTGATTTCCTGAGATTGTTACTTTTGGCGTGGGATGCTTCCCCCACGCCACTCACACTTTTAAAACAGGAAGTAAATCAAAGCCACCCAAACCCTCATAATTCTAGCTTGTTTTCTGTCTGCCCGTTTTATAGCAAATGTATGGAATGGAATGGAATAGAATAGAATAGAATAGAATTCTTTACTGACCAAGCGTGATTGGACACACAAGGAATCTGTCTTTGGTGCAGATGCTCTCAGTGTGCATAAAAGAAAATATAGATTTGTCAAGAATCATGTGGTCCAACACTTAATGATTGTCAGAGGGGTCAAATAAGCCATCAGGAAACAATCAATTTTGGTTGCTGATCAATTTCCGGTCACAATTCAAAGTGTTGGTTATGACCTTTAAAGCCCTTCATGGCATCGGACCAGAATATCTCCGGGACCGCCTTCTGCCGCACGAATCCCAGCAACCGATTAGGTCCCACAGAGTCGGCCTTCTCCGGGTCCCGTCGACTAAACAATGTCGGTTGGCGGGCCCCAGGGGAAGAGCCTTCTCTGTGGCGGCCCCGACTCTCTGGAACCAGCTGCCTCCAGAGATTAGAACTGCCCCTACTCTCCTTGCCTTTCGTAAACTCCTTAAAACCGACCTTTGTTGTCAGGCATGGGGGAACGGAGACATCTCCCCCGGACCTTATTCAATTCAATTTATGTATGGTATGCTTGTATGTATGTTTGCTTAAATAATGGGTTTTTTAAATATTTTAAATTGTAAATTATTAGATTTGTCATGAACTGTTTTATTGTGTTGTGAGCCGCCCCGAGTCTACGGAAAGGGGCGGCATACAAATCTGATAAATAATAATAATAAAATAATAATAATAAATATTAGTAAAAATCTTAGGATACAAGCAACAAGTTACAGTCCTACAGTCCTGAGTGGGAGGAAATGGGTGATAGGAATGATGACAAAAAACTAATAGTTCTTATCTAGAAAAGTTCGTAAGTAGAGCCGTTCTTAAGTAGAGGTACCACTATATCTGAATTTTGGCCATTGGGGGGATGCTGCAACCCACCCTAAGTATGAAATTTGGTCCTAGGTTGCTTTTTGTTTTGGTCACTTCAAATGGTCACTAAATGAACCGTCGTAAGTCAAGGCCTGCTGTAGTGGCCTCCTCAATGTCCTCTTATAATGAATGTTCCCCTTTGCTCTTCCATGTGCAGCTGAGGAGAAGGAGCAGCCGACCCCGGATGCCGGGACGGGGGCGGAAGTTCTGGAATCGGGCGACACGACCCCCCCTTCCAAGAGGAAGAGCAAATTTGCTGGGTTTGGCAAGATCTTCAAGCCTTGGAAGTGGCGGAAAAAGAAAACCAGTGGGAAATTTAAGGAAACCTCAGAAGGTAACGTGCTCAAGTCCAGCTCTGCGCTTCTGCCCTGAAGGCCTTGTGCATTCTTAGCCTGGGTTTGCTCACTGCATTCAGGGGTTAAAGAGGGTTTGATTCACTTTCTTTCTTTCTCTCCCTTCCTTCCTTCCTTCCTTCTCTCCCTCCCTTCCTTCCTTCCTTCCTTCTCTCCCTCCCTTCCTTCCTTCCTTCCTTCTCTCCCTCCCTTCCTTTCTTCCCCTCCATCCTTCCCTTTCTTTCTTTCTTTCTTTCTTTCCTTCCTTCCTTTCCTCCCCTCTGCTCCTTTCCTTTCTTCATTCCTTCCTCCCTCCCTCCCTTCCCAGCCCCCCAGGAGCACTCTGGGTTTTGCCCTCCCCAGCCCCCCCAGGAGCACTCTGCAGGCCTCCCAAACCCTCTGCGTGCCCTGTTTTTGCATAATTGGAGCGTGCGGAGGCTTTGGGAGGCCTGTAGATTGCTCCTGAGGGCTGGGGAGGGCAAAAATGTGACACTCGGGTGGTTTGAGAGACCAAAAAACAAGGCATGCAGTGGCTTTGGGATGCTTTTGGGATGCCTGGGGAGGGCAAAAATGCGACATGGGGGGCTAGGGAGGGCAAAATAGGTCTGTTTTTCACATCCCCAAACCCCTACATGTTGCATTTTTGCCCTTCTCAGCCCCCAGAAGCACTCGGATGGTCTCCAGGCCTTCTGGGCGCCCTGTCTTTTCGAAAAACAGACCTGTTTCTGGTGAGAACGGGATGGGTGGGGCGGGGTTTTGGGAGGGCAAAAATGGCTTTATTCGGTGTATAAGACGTACCAACATTTCCACCCTCTTTTATTGGGGAAAGTGCATCTTATACTCTGAAAAATACGGTAACACTCATCCTTGAACGACAGGGAGCCACTTATAATCATATCTTAAAAGTGATCCCCCCCAAACCCCCCCTCTCTGTCCTCTATTCTGAATGCTGTTTTTCTTCTTCCTAATTTAATGCCAGTTTTAGAACGAAAGATTTCGATGCGAAAGCCGAGAGAGGAGCTCATTAAAAGCGGGGTTCTGTTGGAAGATGTTGATCAGGGTGAGTTGATCCCATGTGCCTATTGCACATTTGCAATTCCAGCTCCGATAAGCCTCGTCTTTGGCACGTCATGCCTGGGTGCCCCCTCGCTTCCTCCCATCCCTTCCTCACTTCTGCAGAATGTGACTCTCTGTCCTTGTCTGCCCTTTGAACATATTTGATACTATATGTTCCGGGGAGAGCAGGCAAAAGAACGGTTTCATTTATTTCCTTCCTTTTCTCCAAGGAGACATTTTGGGTTGACAGATTATGAGTTTCCTGAAGGTCAACTACTGAGTACTGTATAAGACGCAACCAAATATAAGACACACCTTAGTTTTTGGGGAGGAAAATAGGGATGATGATAATAATAATAATAATAATAATAATAATAATAATAATAATAATAATGGGACAGCAGAATTGAGGAGAAGCAGCTAGAGAAATTAGTGAAGTACGAAGATCTAAAAATCGAGCTGCAACGACTCTGGCATAAGCCTGTGAAAGTGGTCCCAGTGGTACTTGGCACCCGTCAATTGCAAAAGGCCACTTTACTGGGATTGGCAAACATAATTCGCCACTACATCACGCAGTCCTAGGTGCTTGGGAAGCGCCCGACTGGTGATGAAATATGAAATCCAGCATCCAGTGATCTTGTTTGCTGTGTTGTATTGACATAATAATAATAATAATAATAATAATAATAATAATAATAATAATAATAATAATAATAATAATTATTATTATTATTATTATTATTATTATTATTATTATTATTTATCAGATTTGTATGCCGCCCCTCTCCGAAGACTCGGGGCGGCTCACAACAGTAATAAGAAACAGTGTAAACATATAAAAATATATATTAAAAAATATATAAAAAACCCACCATTTAAAAAACCATACAGTACATACATACCAAACATGAAATATAAAAAGCCTGGGGGAGATGTCTTGAGTAACTTGCGAAAGACAAGGAGGGTGTGGGCCGTTCTAATCTCCGGGGGCAGTTGGTTCCAGAGGGCCGGGGCCGCCACAGAGAAGGCTCTTCCCCTGGGGCCCGCCAAATGACATTCTTTGGTCGACGGGACCCGGAGAAGGCCAACTCTGTGGGACCTTATAGGCCGCTGGGATTCGTGCGGTAGAAGGCGGTTCCGGAAGTACTCTGGTCCAATGCCATGTAGGGCTTTCAAGGTCATGACCAACACTTTGAATTGTGACCGGAAACTGATCGGCAGCCAGTGCAGGCCACGGAGTGTTGTAGAAACGTGGGCGAATCTAGGAAGCCATGTAGGGCTTTAAAGAATCTGCTTAGGAAATATTCTTCTGGCTAGTGTCCTTTGTCTGGTCAGCTTCAGCACATTATTTTATCCCCTGGTGAGGGCTTTTAAAAAAACCTTATTTGGAGAGAGTAACAGTGAAAGAGCTTGCAAGCCAGTAAGAGCCGGGAACATCACTTGTACCTGGTTAGAGCTGGAAGGAAACATTTGGAGCACGTCAGACCAATAAAAAACCCTACAAAGACAGGGTTTGGGAAACATTCTTAGCAGAGAGTAACAGTGAAAGAGCTTGCAAGCCGGTAAGAGCCGGGAACATCGCTTGCACCTAGTTAGGGCTGGAAGGAAACATTAGGAGCATGTTAGACCAATAAGGGGAAAAAACCCCCTACAAAGACAGGGTTTGCAAAACATTCTTAGCAGAGAGTAACAATGAAAGAGCTTGCAAGCCGGTAAGAGCTGGGAACATCGCTTGCACCTGGTTAGGGCTGGAAGGAAACATTAGGAGCACGTTAGACCAATAAGGGGCGGGGGAAACCCTACAAAGACAGGGTTTGCAAAACATTCTTAGCAGAGAGTAACAACGAAAGAGCTTGCAAGCCGGTAAGAACTAGACTTGACATGTGGAACCTTCAGCAGAAAAAAAAAAGACTGGATGAAGAACTGAATTCCTGAGCTATAATTTGTCCTTTTTCTAACTTGGGAATATTGCAAAGAGCAAGTTGGCCATTCAGTCAGATACTAAAACTGTAGATCTGGCGCTGTTGGGTGGAAAACTGTTTTTTGCAGAATGTTCTGTGAAATTGCTGATCCAGCCTTGGCTACAGGAAAAGGCCGAGGAGGAAATACCCTTCCCTTCTCAGTAGGAGAAGAAATCCACGCCTCTCCCTTCCTATTCCTTGCTTGCTGTGAGTTAAAAATATTTGTGTTCCGCTTGGCAGCAGGACCTGGAGGCTGCCAATGAAAGCGAACACAGGACGGGAGAGATCGGGAGAGGTAGCGATAGAAACTTACTCCCCAAGTTTCTTCCTGCCTTCAATGTGATGACGTTGGAAAAAAAAGAATCATTCTGTTTCTGTTAGCTTGCTCACAGCATTGTCTATATATCTGGCCAGATTATCTCCGGGACCCCCTTCTGCCGCACGAATCCCAGCGACCAGTTAGGTCCCACAGAGTGGGCCTTCTCCGGGTCCCGTCAACTAAACAATGTCGGTTGGCGGGGACTAGGGGAAGAGCCTTCTCTGTGGCGGCCCCGGCCCTCTGGAACCAACTCCCCCCGGAGATTAGAATAGCCCCCACCCTCCTTGCCTTTTGTAAGCTCCTCAAAACCCACCTCTGCCATCAGGCATGGGGGAACTGAGATATTCTTTCCCCCTAGGCTTCTACAGTTTATGCGTGGTATGTTTGTATGTATGATTGGTTTTATAACAAGGGTTTTTAGCTGTTTTTAGTATTGGATTTTTACATTCTGTTTTTGTCACTGTTGTTAGCTGCCCCGAGTCCACGGAGAGGGGCGGCATACAAATACAATAAATAATAATAATAAAAATAATATTAATGTGGGGACCCCTGCCCTCTGGAATCGGCTCCCCCCAGAGATTCACACTGCCCCCTCCCTCCTCGCCTTCCGCAAGAGTCTTACCTCACCTTTGTCTCCAGGCCTGCGCCAATTAAATCTTTCCCCCCAACTAATAAATTTATTTATTTTATATTATTTATTTATTAGATTTGTATGCCGCCCCTCTCCGCAGAGTCGGGGCGGCTCACAACAGTGATAAAAACAGTATACAATGACAAAATCTAATATTAAAAGTCTATAATAATAAATCTAACATTAAAAGTCTAAAACCCCCATTGTTTAAAAACCATCCATACAACATAGCATACATAAAACTACATAGGCCAGGGGAGATATCTCAGTTCCTCCATGCCTGACGGCAGAGGTGGGTTTTAAGGAGTTTACGAAAGGCAAGGAGGTTGGGGGCAATCCTAATCTCTGGGGGGAGCTGGTTCCAGAGGGTCGGGGCCGCCACAGAGAAGGCTCTTCCCCTGGGTCCCACCAGCCGACATTGTTTAGTCGACGGGACCTGGAGAAGGCCAACTCTGTGGGACCTAACCGGCCGCTGGGATTCGTGTGGCAGAAGGCGGTCCCGGAGATATTCTGGTCCGGTGCCATGAAGGGTGTGATTGGATTGTCTGATCGAGTAATATATAGGGGTTTTAGCTGTAGTTTTTTAATGTACAGTATTAGATTTGTTTTGCACGCTTTGTTTCTATATTTATTCTGTGAGCTGCCCCGAGTTTTTGGAGAAGGGCGGCATACAAATCTAAATAATAATAACAATAACAACAACAACAACAATAATAATAATAATAATAACGAGGCCTGCATCTGTGGGATGCCCATAACCTTTAGCTAGCCCTGGATTTTTCTAGTTGCACCACTGCACATCCTAAGAAACAGGTGGTGGCTCAGTGGCTAAGGTGCTGAGCTTGTCGACCCGAAAGGTTGGCAGTTCAGCAGTTCGAATCCCTAGTGCTGCGTTCAGTGCTGAGCTCCTGTTACTTGTCCCAGCTTCGGCCAAACTAGCAGTTCGAAAGCACGTAGAAAAATAGGGACCTGTAGAAATGTAGATATCACAGGCACAGACACATGGTTTCTAGAGTGCTTTGTCCATGTTGGAAATATCTCTCTGGGCTGAGCAGAGCAACCTCTCTCTCTCTCTCTGGGATCATGCTGTGTGTCATTCTCTGGTCTTGCAAGTTTATTATTTTATAACCAGTTTCTTGTATGTACAAATATAAAACATTAATTTACTTCATCTAGTGACAATGAAAATGGTTTAATATCTAACAGAGAGCACAAGGCATAACCCTTAAAACATACTAGCCAAAATAAACAGGAAAGCATCTTAATTAACTAGACAAACAGAAGGACTTCAATTACCTAACATCAACATAAACTTAAACAATTTTTTTCCTTAAACTTAATCAAGAGAGGTGAGTTGTCTCTGTCCAGCACGTAGCTTCTTAATCCAATCATGGTTGGTTTGACCTTTGCTGTTAGCCAGACAAGCAGGTAACATTTTCCTTAGATATATATAGGGTATAATTTTTATATGTTAAATAATACAGAATAATGAAATGTTTTATAGCAAGATTGGTTTTACGTATCATTGCAATAAATGGTAATTAGGTCCCACAGAGTTGGCCTTCTCCGGGTCCCGTCGACTAAACAATGTCGTTTGGCGGGACCCAGGAGAAGAGCCTTCTCTGTGGCGGCCCCGACCCTCTGGAACCAGCTCCCCCCGGAGATTAGGATTGCCCCCACCCTCCTTGCCTTTCGCAAGCTCCTTAAAACCCACCTCTGTCGTCAGGCATGGGGGAATTGAAATTTTCCCTTCTCCCTAGGCTTATAGAATTTATACATGGTAAGCTTGTATGTATGATTGGTTTTTTTAAAAAAATTGGGGTTTTTTAGATTAATTTTAATATTAGATTTGTTTACATTGTCTTTTTTATTGTTGTTAGCCGCCCTGAGTCTTCGAAGAGGGGCGGCATACAAATCTAATAAATACAAATACAAATTACCTACAGGGACCACCTTTGGTGGGAAGGGAACAACATTCTGTGCCCCTTCGACATTCCCTCCTGAACCTTATTTAACCCTTTAACATATTTAAATGTTTCGGTCATGTCCCCCCTTTTCCTTCTGTCCTCCAGACTATGCAGATTGAGTTCAGATTGAGTTTTAAGACTTGTGGCCTTTAACTCTGGCTGAGGAACTCTGGGCGTTGAAGTCCACAAGTCTTGAAAGTTGCCAAGGTTGGAGACCCCTGATATAGACCACATGCGAAGCAGTTGATCATTTACTCCACCACTGCCTTCATTTCCTCCTTAAACAGAAGCTGGAAATTCAGAAACACAGAACGATGTGTATATTTTGTTGGGGCTGGTGAAAAAGATACAGACATGTGATATTTTATTTATTTATTTATTTATGTATTGGATTTGTACGCCACCCCTCTCCGCAGACTCGGGGCGGCTAACAGCAGCAATAAAACAGCATATAACAATAATCCAATACTAAAAACAGTTAAAAACCCATTATTATAAAAACCAAACATACATACAGACATACCATGCATAAAAAGGCCTAAGGGGAAAGCGTATCTCAATTCCCCCATGCCTGACAGCAGAAGTGGGTTTTACGGAGCTTACGAAAGGCAAGGAGGGTGGGGGCAATTCTAATCTCCGGGGGGAGTTGGTTCCAGAGGGCCGGGGCCACCACAGAGAAGGCTCTTCCCCTGGGTCCCGCCAGGCGGCATTGTTTAGTTGACGGGACCCGGAGAAGACCAACTCTGTGGGACCTAACCGGCCGCTGGGATTCGTGCAGCAGAAGATATATACACTGCGTTGGAGAATAAATAGTGTGTACCGTCACGCTACAGTTAACACTGTTAGAGAAAAATGAATGATGTATAAATAGAGGTCCGCTTGATGTTATAGTGACTGAAGTGGCATATAAACATTTGGGAAAAGAAGGAAGAGACAAATGAATAGAAGTGTAAATATTAAAAACACAAAAGCATAAAATTGCAGAGGCAAGTTACAGCACGACAGTGAATGTTATGATAGGGAGTTTCTTATTGCTAACATGAACCTAAAAGAGAGCCTATTTATATACAGTCTGAAACCCAAGTTAGAAAATTTGAAAAAAATACAGCACACCATTAATACGTGCAGGTGCGCATAAGTAACAGTACATCTATGTACTACTAAAATTCTGCTTATTTATTTTATTTTACTTATTTATTTATTCTTTGTCCAATATACAATACATATGAAAGAGAATAGACATTAAGTAATATATATAAAGATAGAAAGTAAGAAAGAAGAGAAGTAGAAGGAAAGGAGAGAATATATAGGATATATGAGATAAGGAAAGACAATTGGACAGGGGACGATAGGCACATCAGTGCACTTATATACGCCCCTTACTGGCCTCTTACGAACCTGGAGAGGTCAATCGTGGAGAGTCTAAGGGAGAAATGTTGGGGGCTGGGGGCTGACAGCACTGAGTCCGGCAATGAGTTCCACGCTTCGACAACTCAATTGTTAAAGTAATATTTTTTACAGTCAAGTTTGGAATGGTTAATATTAAGTTTGAATCTGTTGCGTGCTCTTGTGTTGTTGCTGTTGAAGCTGAAGTAGTCGTTGACCAGAAGGACGTTGCAGCATATGATCTTGTGGGCAATACTTAGATCGTGTTTTAGGCGCCGCAGTTCTAAGCTTTCAAGACCCAGGATAGTTAGTCTATTATCGTAAGGTATTCTGTTTCGAGTGGAGGAGTGAAGGGCTCTTCTGGTGAAGTACCTTTGGACGTTTTCAAGAGTGTTGATGTCTGAGATGTGGTGTGGGTTCCAGACAGATGAGCTGTATTCGAGAATGGGCCTGGCATAGGTTTTGTAGGCTCTAGTCAGTAGTGAGAGATTGCCAGAGCAGAAGCTACGTAGGATCAGGTTAACAACTCTGGAAGCCTTTTTGGCGATATCGTTGCAGTGGGCTTGTTTGTTTGTAAACTTCAGTAGCAGAAATAGGCAACAGTTTTTGAATCAAGATATCAGAAGTGAGCTAATTCAAAGAATGCATAAGGAATACATTCTGTTTAGAAGGTGATTCTGGATTTCATGGAAAAGGGAGGGAGGGAGGAAGGAAGGAAGGAGGGAGGGAACAAAAAAGGAAGAGAGAGAGGAAGGAAGGAAGGAAGGAGGGAGGGAGGGAGGGAAGGAAGGAAGGAAGGAAAGGAGAGAGAAGAAAAAAGAAGGAAAAAAGAAAGAAAGAAAGAAATAAGAAAGAGAGAGAGAAAGAAAGGGAGGCACATGACAATAATAAAACTATTTAGGCACATGACAGTAATAAAATTATAGAAATATTACACAACAGAATCTCCTTTTTTTCCCCAACCTGCCCTCTCCGAACTTGAATGATAACCAATATTTCACAACAAGGGCATAATTCCATTGAATTTCACTGTTAGAAGGCTGGATAGGCTTTGCGCAATGTAAGATTAATCAAGCTCCATAGATCTGCATGTCCCATATTTCTCATTTTGAGCTGTTCTAGCTATTTTTAACTGAAGGTTATGCTGCATGGTTTCCCCCTCTTCCTTCTCCCTTTCTACTGGTATTCCTGATTTTTAACAACTAGCCGAAGTTAAGCAGAGGGCAAAAGGCGACTTCAAACATTAAACACTTCAGTATAAATAATTTATTGAGAATGATAAGACCATCACAAGTTATGCCTGTCATCCAAGTATGTGAACTTGCTTAGCTAAACAAAGAAAGCATTTTAAGAGCTTTAATCCCTGCTATATGATCTATCTTTCCTTCCTTCCTTCCTTCCTTCCTTCCTTCCTTCCTTCCTTTCTCTCAATCTTTCTTTTTTCTTCCCTCCCTCCCTTTCTCTCTCTATCTTTCTTTTTTCTTCCCTCCCTCCCTTCCTTCCCCCCTCTATTTCTTTCCTTCTTTTTTCTTCTCCCTCCCTCCCTTCCTCTTTCTTTCTTTCTTTCTTCCCTCCCTCTCTTCTTTTCTTCCTTCCTTCCCTCCTTCCTTCCTCTCTCTCTTTTTCTTTTTCTTCCCTCCCTCCCTCCTTTCCTTCCTTGCTCCCTCCCTTCTTTCCTTCCCCCCTCTCTTTCTTTTTTCTTCCCTCCCTTCCTTCCCCCCTCTATTTCTTTCCTTCTTTTTTCTTCTCCCTCCCTCCCTCCCTTCCTCTTTCTTTCTTTCTTTCTTTCTTTCTTCCCTCCCTCTCTTCCTTCCTTCCCTCCTTCCTTCCTTCCTTCCTCTCTCTCTCTCTCTTTTTCTTCCCTCCCTCCCTCCTTTCCTTCCTTGCTCCCTCCCTTCTTTCCTTCCCCCTCTCTTTCTTTTTTCTTCCCTCCCGCCCTCCCTCTTTCCTTCCTTCCTTCTTCATTCATTCCTTTCTCTCATTCTTTCTTTTTTTCTTCCCTCCCTCCCTTTCTCTCTCTCTCTTCTTCCCTCCCTCCTTTCCTTCCCCCCTCTTATTTCTTTCCTTATTTTTTCTTCTCCCTCCCTCTTTCTTTCTTTCTCTCTTCCCTCCCTCTCTTCTTTTCTTCCTTCCTTCCCTCTCTCCTTCCTTCCTTCCTTCCTCTCTCTCTCTTTCTTTTCCTTCCCTCCCTTCTTTCCTTCCTTGCTCCCTCCCTCCCTTCCTTCCCCCCTCTTTCTTTTTTCTTCCCTCCCTCCCTCCTTCCTTCCTTCCTCCCTCCCTTTTCCATGAAATCCAGAATCACCTTCTAAATTGAATGTATTCCTTATTTTTTCCCCTCTCAGCAGCTTGTAAGAAATGTATAGAAACACCCGCATATAAGAATGTTAAGCTCCCAAACACACACTTACACACAGACCCACACGGGAAGCATGAAAAGTAGAGGGTGACTTCATCTTTGGCCCCTGGGCCGAGTCAGAAAGAAGAGACCCTTGGCTTTGTCTCCCTTCTGTCAACGAGAAATGTCTTTATTTTCTCTTCGGGGCTTTTTTCTTGTTGGCAGGTGTCCCAAAATGTGCTCATCTTTCCTTTGAAAACATTGAGATTTCACACTTGAGCGATCGCACAGATCTTGGTGTAACCTCACCAGCTCTTAGTGAGTAGGGTCTTCCACCATTTCTGGAAAAACTAGAAGGACTGGACTGCCCAACCCACACGCGGAGACACGCTCTGTCCTGTTTGAGTGTGATAGCGAAATATTCCTCGCTATTCAATCTTCCTCTGTATTTTGTCTCATAATTTACCTGCCCTGAGAACATGGGGGTAGCGCACGGTGCTTTGAGTGACAAGCCATTGCTTAATTCAGAGTGTTGGTAATGACCTATAAAGCCCTTCATGGCACCGGACCAGAATATCTCCGGGACCGCCTTCTGCTGCACGAATCCCAGCGACCAGTTAGGTCCCACAGAGTTAGCCTTCTCCGGGTCCCATCAACTAAACAATGTCGTTTGGTGGGACCCAGGGGAAGAGCCTTCTCTGTGGTGGCTCCGACCCTCTGGAACCAGCTCCCCTCAGATATTAGGATTGCCCCCACCCTCCTTGCTTTTCGTAAACTCCTTAAAATCCACCTTTGCCGTCAGGCATGGGGGAATTGGAACATCTCCCCCTTGCCCATGTAGTTTTTGTGTATGATTCGATTGTGACCAGACTACCTCCGGAACCGCCTGTTACCGCACGAATCCCAGCGACCGATAAGGTCCCAAAGAGTTGGCCTTCTCTGAGTCCCGTCGGCTAAACAGTGTCATTTGGCGGGCCCCAGGGGAAGAGCCTTCTCTGTGGCGGCCCAGGCCCTCTGGAACCAACTCCCCCCGGAGATTAGAACTGCCCCCACCTTCCCTGTCTTTCGCAAACTATTCAATACTCATTTATACCTCCAGGCATGGGGGAGTTGAGATATTCCTTCCCCCTAGGCCATTACAAGTTATGCATGGTATGTCTGTGTGTATATTTGGTTTTATAATAAGGGTTTTTAGTTGTTTTATTATTGGATTGTCGCATGCTGTTTTTATCATTGTTGTTAGCCGCCCCGAGTCTACGGAGAGGGGCAGCATACAAATCCAATAATTTTATTATTATTATTATTATTATTATTATTATTATTATTATTATTATTATATTGGGGTTTCTTTTTTTTTGGACTTTTTAACCTAAAACTGTAATTTAAGTTGCTAAATATTAGATTTGTTACTATGTACTGTTTTTTAACATTGTTGTTAGCCGCCCCAAGTCCATGGAGAGGGGCAGCATACAAATCCAATTAATAATAATAATAATAATATTATTATTATTATTATTATTATTATTATTATTATTATTATTATTATTATATTGGGGTTTCTCTTTTTTGGACTTTTTAACCTAAAACTGTAATTTAGATTGCTAAATATTAGATTTGTCACTATGTACTGTTTTTTTACCGTTGTTGTGAGCCACCCCGAGTCTGCGTAGAGGGGCGGCATATAAATCCAATAAATCTAATCTAATCTAATCGTTATTTCTCCTCCCTCCCCTTTCCAGATGGAGAAGAAGACCCAGAGAAGCTGATTCACAACACTTTGAAAAATGGACACACCATTCCCATCGACTACTCTGGAATTGTCAATCTTACACACTTGGAGGAAGAATCTGGAAAGAGGTTGACCCTTAAGAAGTCCAGCCCCCCTGAAGAGCCAAAGAAATTGCAGGGTGAGAAATCAAGAGGTCATGTGTGTTTGTGTATATGTGTGTGTGTGTGAGTGTAAGTAGAGGAAGTTGTCTCAGACTTAAATGTTGTTGTTATTATTTATTATTATTATTATGTCAATACAACACAGCCAACGAGATCACCATGCTGGATTTCGTATTTCATCACCAGTCGGGCGTTTCCCAAGCACCTAGGACTGCATGATGTAGCGGCGAATTATGTTTGCCAATCCCAGTAAAGCGGCCTTTTGCAATTGACAGGTGGAGATTTTGTCAATTCCGATGGTTTTCAAATGTCCTCTGAGATCCTTCGGCCCTGCGCCCAGCGTGCCAAGGACCACTGGGACCACTTTCACGGGCTTATGCCAGAGTCATTGCAGCTCGATTTTTAGATCTTCGTATTTCACTAATTTCTCTAGCGGCTTCTCCTCAATTCTGCTGTCTCCTGGGATTGCGATGTCGATGATCCATACTTTCTTTTTCTTCACGATCACAATGTCTGGTGTGTTATGCTTCAGAATTCGGTCAGTCTGAAGTCGGAAGTCCCACAGTAGTTTTGCTTGCTCATTTTCGACCACTTTTTCGGGCTTATGATCCCACCAGTTCTTTGCCACTGGTAGATGGTAGTTCCGGCACAGGTTCCAGTGGATCATCTGTGCCACAGCATCATGTCTATGCTTGTAGTCAGTCTGTGCGATCTTTTTGCAGCAGCTGAGTATGTGATCGATTGTTTCATCTGTTTCTTTACAGAGTCTGCACTTTGGATCGTCTGTTGATTTTTCAATTCTGGCTTTGACAGCATATCATTATTATTATTATTATTATTATTATTATTATTATTATTATTATTATCATTTGTTAGATTTGTATGCTGCCCTTCTGCAAAGACTTTGGGGCGGCTCACAGGATACAATGTAAACAATACAACAATACAACAATACAAATCTAATCAATTAAAAATTACAAACTAAAAACCCAATATATTAAAATCAATCAGCCAGTTCATTCACAACCACACATCTCATTTAGTAAGGGGGGCGGGTGTTTGATCTAATTGCCCCTTGCCTGGCGACATAAATGAGTCTTAAGACTCTTGTGAAAGGCGAGCAGCGTGGGGGCAGTGCGAATCTCTGTAGGGAGCTGGTTCCAGAGGGCTGGGGCCGCCACAGAGAAGGCTCTTCCCCTAGGCCCTTCCTGACAACATTGTCTGGCTAATGGGACCCGGAGAAGGCCAACTCAGGGGAACCTCACGTTGTAAATGTTGTTATCTATCAGTTCCTAATTGTGAATACAGTGATACCTTGTCTTACAAACTTAATTGGTTCCGGGATGAGGTTCTTAAGGTGAAAAGTTTGTAAGACGAAACAATGTTTCCCATAGGAATCAATGGAAAAGCGATTAATGCGTGCAAGCCCAAAATTCACCCCTTTTGCCAGCTGAAGCGCCCGTTTTTGTGCTGCTGGGATTCCCCTGAGGCTCCCCTCCATGGGAAACCCCACCTCCGGACTTCTGTGTTTTTGCGATGCTGCAATTTCACTGAGGCTCCCCTCGCTGGGAAACCCCACCTGCGGACTTCTGTTGCCAGCGAAGCGCCTGTTTTTGCACTGCTGGGATTCCCCTGCTGGGATTCCCTTGTAGTATCACAAAAACACGGAAGCCCAGAGGTGGGGTTTCCCATGGAGGGGAGCCTCAGGGGAATCCCAGCAGTGCAAAAACAGGAGCTTCGCTGGCAATGGAAGTCCGCAGGCGGGGCATCCCGGCGACGGCGGTGGGTTTGTAAGGTGAAAATAGTTTGTAAGAAGAGGCAAAGAATCTTAAACCCTGGGTTTGTATCTCGAAAAGTTTGTATGACGAGGCCTTTGTAAGACGAGGTATCACTGTCTAACCAGTTTTGGGTCTTGTCTCCGAGCACTCCCACCCACGAGTTGTTATCACAGCAAGGCCCAGCCCTTCCCAGTTTACGTCTCTCCGTCTCTCCACCCACCAACCTTGATGTATCTTGCCACCCACGCTTTGCAAGGGAATGCCAGCCTTGGAATTTGGGAGATGGCACAAACCTTCATACTATCTTTTAGACTGTTGAAATAAATTGAATTCCCTCCAGACATCTTCCCCTCCCCTGATCTCTCTCTCTCTTTCAGTGACAGGCCCATGGTTTAATACAGCCACATTCTCTTTTTCTAG
This sequence comes from Erythrolamprus reginae, assembly GCF_031021105.1. NCBI lineage: Eukaryota > Metazoa > Chordata > Lepidosauria > Squamata > Dipsadidae > Erythrolamprus > Erythrolamprus reginae. The sequence goes on from NC_091960.1 coordinate 35,268,687, forward strand.
TGCACTAGTAGAAGATGGCAATTCCCAGCTAGCATGTTGTCAGCCTTTGGAAGTAGTCTACATAAGCCATGGGGCCTCTCTAGGGAGGAAACAGGGCCGGAAAAGGCAGGGAGAAGCCTCCGTGGAGCCTCTCTAGGAATCTCCTGGGAGGAAACAGGGCCGGAAAAGGCAGGGAGAAGCCTCCGTGGAGCCTCTCTAGGAATCTCCTGGGAGGAAACAGGGCCGGAAAAGGCAGAGAGAAGCCTCCATAGGGCCTCCCTAGGAATCTCATGGGAGGTAACAGGGCCGGAAAAAGCAGGGAGAAGCCTCCTTGGGGCCTCTCTAGGATTCTCCTGGGAGGAAACAGGACCGGAAAAAGCAGGGAGAAGCCTCCGTGGTGCCTCCCTAGGAATCTCCTGGGAGGAAAAAGGGCCAGAAAAAGCAGGGAGAAGCCTCCGTGGGGCCTCTCTAGGAATCTCATGGGAGGAAAGAGGGCCGGAAAAGGTGGGGAGAAGCGTCCATGGGGCCTCCCTAGGAATCTCCTGGGAGGAAACAGGGCCGGAAAAGGCGGGGATTCTGGGAGTTGAAGTCCAGATATCTTCAAGTTGCCAAGGTTGGGAAACACTGGATTAGGGGACGCTTCTTTCCAGCTCAGGGGGTTAATTTTTTGGGGGAATTTTTCTTTACAGGACCTTACAGCAACCACCCCAATTCGGAAATTGAGCCCCATCATGTGCCCCCTGGTCCCAAGCAGCCGCTGCTCCCTCCGAAGCGACCGTTGTCATCCTCTTCACAGGAGACGAGTGACCTGCAAACGAGGGAATTCGGCCTGGGCAACAGCAGCACAAGGACAGTGTCTTATTCCACAGCCACAGCTGCCACCAGCACATCGAAAGGGGGCGCTGCTCCTACCCCTGCACCCCGGACTCTGCACCCTGCTCCCACAAGTGGCCACGCTTTGGCCACCAATACTAGCAATGCCACCCCGACCAAGCAGCCCCCTGTGCCACCCCCCAAGCCTATGAATCGGAATAGTAACCCCTTAATAGGTAAGTGGCTATTTTCCACCCTCCCTAACCATTTCCCCCTCCTTCTGTTCTATTATTATTATTATTATTATTATTATTATTATTATTATTATTATTATTATTATTATTATTATTATGTCAGTACAACACAGCAAACGAGATCACTATGCTGGATTTCGTATTTCATCCCCAGTCGGGCGCTTCCCAAGCACCTAGGACTCCGTGATGTAGCGGCGAATTATGTTTGCCGATCCCAGTAAAGCGGCCTTTTGCAATTGACAGGTGGAGATTTTGTCAATTCCGATGGTTTTCAAACGTCCACTGAGATCCTTTGGCCCTGCGCCCAGCGTGCCAAGGACCACTGGGACCACTTTCACTGGTTTACGCCAGAGTCGTTGCAGCTCGATTTTTAGATCTTCGTATTTCACTAATTTCTCTAGCTGCTTCTCCTCAATTCTGCTGTCTCTTGGGATTGCGATGTCGATGATCCATACTTTCTTTTTCTCCACGATCACAATGTCTGGTGTGTTGTGCTTCAGAATTCGGTTATTATTATTATTATTATTATTATTATTATTATTATTATCATCATCATCATCATCATCATCATCATATTCATGAAAACACTTCACAAGCGTCTAGGACTGTGTTATGTGTTTTCGTATCATGCGCGCAGATCCAAGTACGGTGGCCTTTTGCAACTGACAGATGTCAGTTTTGTCAATGTTTATTCTTTTCCAATGCTGGCTGACATCAATGCTGCAATTTCGCTGATGCTCCCTTCGCTGGGAAACCCCACCTCCGGACTTCCGTTGCCAGCAAAGCGCACATTTTTCCGATGCTGGGATTCCCCTGCTGCAGCATTGCAAAAACGCGGAAGTCTGGACGTGGGGTTTCCTATGGAGGGGAGCCTCAGGGGAATCCCACCAGCGCGAAAACAGGCGCTTCAGCTGGCAACGGAAGTCCGAAGGCGGGGCATCCCAGCGGCAGCGGCAGATTCGTAAGGTGAAAATAGTTCGGATGAAGAGGCAAAAAAATCTTAAACCCCAGGTTCGTATCTCGAAAAGTTTGTATGACGAGGGGTTCGTAAGAGGAGGTATCACTGTACCTTATCAATGAACAAGTGTAATGCATTTAATATCCCCTGCGTTTGTTGAGACCTTCTGAAATAGATCTAAAACCATTTGATGTTAGAAACATAGAAGACTGACGGCAGAAAAAGACCTCATGGTCCATCTAGTCTGCCCTTATACTATTTCCTGTATTTTATCTTACAATGGATATATGTTTATCCCAGGCATGTTTAAATTCAGTTACTGTGGATTTACCAACCACGTCTGCTGGAAGTTTGTTCCAAGGATCTACTACTCTTTCAGTAAAATAATATTTTCTCATGTTTATGAGGTCATCTATTTCTCAAGGTGCTATTAAAGCCCCACTTTTGCAAAGCTTGAGCCCTGCTGTGGATGCTCTGATGTTTAATGCTGTCTAATCTGACGTCTAACTTTAAGAGGGGTGGACTTCGACTCCTAAAAGTCCTCAATCAGCTGCTTGGAGAAATCAGGAATTAACGTCCAGACACATTAAAGCTGCCAAGTTTGAAAAAAAAATCCCCACTGCCTTAAGCTCTCCACTTGAGTTACAGCAAGACACCAAAATCCCAAATATTCATCATATCACTTTTTTGGTAGAAGATTAAAAATTGCTCCCAAGTTTAAAAATAGAGAAAGCCAAGTCACCTCAAGAAAGTCACTACGACATGAAGGGCAAATCACATATCCCCCCCTCCTTCAGGTCAACCTTCCCTTTAAGAGCTGGAATTAAAAATGCTCAATTCTGTAGAGAGAGATGAATAAGGTACTAAGATCATTAACAATATAGCTTTTCAACTAAAGCTCTTTTGGGTAGAGTGCGTAGGATACCTTGTGGGGTGCCTCAGGGGTCGGTCCTCTCCCCCCTGCTATTTAATATCTACATGAAACAGCTGGGTGAGATCATCCAAGGGCATGGGGTGAGGTATCATCAATACGCCAATGATACCCAGTTATACATCTCCACCCCATGCCCAGTCAACGAAGCGGTGGAAGTGATGTGCCGGTGCCTGGAGCCTTTTGGGGCCTGGATGAGTGTCAACAAACTCAAACTCAACCCAGACAAGAGGGAGTGGCTGTGGGTCTTGCCTCCCAAGGACAATTCCATCTGTCCGTCCATTACCCTGGGGAGTGAATCACTGGCCCCCTCAGAGAAGGTTCGCAACTTGGGCGTCCTCCTCGATCCACAGCTCACATTAGAGAAACATCTTTCAGCTGTGGCGAGGGGGGCATTCTCCCAGGTTCGCCTGGTGCACCAGTTGCGGCCCTATTTGGACCGGGAGTCACTGCTCACAGTCACTCATGCCCTCATCACCTCGAGGCTTGACTACTGTAATGCTCTCTACATGGGGCTACCTTTGAAAAGTGTTCGGAAACTTCAGATCGTGCAGAATGCAGCTGCGAGAGCAGTCATGGGCTTACCCAAATATGCCCATGTTACATCAACACTCCGCAGTCTGCATTAGTTGCCGATCAGTTTCCGGTCACAATTCAAAGTGTTGGTTATGACCTATAAAGCCCTTCATGGCACCGGACCAGACTATCTCAGGGACCTCCTTCTGCTGCACGAATCCCAGCGACCAGTTAGGTCCCACAGAGTGGGTCTTCTCCGGGTCCCGTCAACTAAACAATGTCGCTTGACGGGACCCAGGGGAAGAGCCTTCTCTGTGGCATCCCCGGCCCTCTGGAACCAACTCCCCCCAGAGATTAGAACTTCGCAGATTCGGGGTGGCTCACAACAATAATAAAACAATGTACAGAGAACAAATCTAATATTTAAAAATCTAAAAACCCACTATTTAAAAGGACATACCACACAAGCATACCATACATAAAACTATATAGGCCTGGGAGAGATGTCTCAATTCCCTCATGCCTGACGGCAGAGGTGGTGGGTATGCCATCCAGATATGGTCTTCTATGATTTCCATCCTTAAATTTGTAAAAAAAGGAAAGGAAGGAACAAAGTATTCTGGTCCAATGCCATGTAGGGCTTTGTAGGTCATCACCAACACTTTGAATTGTGTCCTGAAACTAATTGGCAACCATGTATAATAAAGACAGACCATCAGGTTGCTGTTAAATTTCATTGGATTGATATCATACCCAGAAATCAGCCTCGAGAGAACAGGCAGTCCATTTCAAGGAAGTATTGATTACGCAGGCACCGTCTCTCTTTCATTCCGTGGCTTAGAAACATAGAAACATAGAAGTCTGACGGCAGAAAAAGACCTCATGGTCCATCTAGTCTGCCCTTATACTCTTTCCTGTATTTTATCTTAGGATAGATATATGTTTATCCCAGGCATGTTTAAATTCAGTTACTGTGGATTTACCAACCACGTCTGCTGGAAGTTTGTTCCAAGCATCTACTACTCTTTCAGTGAAATAATATTTTCTCATGTTGCTTTTGATCTTTCCCCCAACTAACCTCAGATTGTGTCCCCTTGTTCTTGTGTTCACTTTCCTATTAAAAACACTTCCCTCCTGGACCTTATTTAACCCTTTAACATATTTAAATGTTTCGATCATGTCCCCCCTTTTCCTTCTGTCCTCCGGACTATACAGATTGAGTTCATGAAGTCTTTCCTGATACGTTTTATGCTTAAGACCTTCCACCATTCTTGTAGCCCGTCTTTGGACCCGTTCAATTTTGTCAATATCTTTTTGTAGGTAAGGTCTCCAGAACTGAACACAGTATTATTCCAAATGGGGTCTCACCAGCACTCTATACAGCGGGATCACAATCTCCCTCTTCCTGCTTGTTATACCTCTAGCTATGCAGCCAAGCATCCTACTTGCTTTTCCTACTGCCCGACCACACTGCTCCCCCATTTTGAGACTGTCAGAAATCACTACCCCTAAATCCTTCTCTTCTGAAGTTTTTGCTAACACAGAACTGCCAATGCAGTAATCAGATTGAGGATTCCTTTCCCCCAAGTGCATTATTTTACATTTGGAAAATGTAAATGCCATGTAAAAAGTCTTGTTGGAGCCACCAAGGAGAGCGTCTTCCTTAGGCTTAGCTGTTCACCTGAGCTGGTTGGAAACAGGACCCCAGGTGGGAGAGTGAAACCACAGCAGGTAGCTAACGTAGTTTAGGGAAGGGCTTTGCAATACCTGCGGTTTGAGGGCGTGGAGTGAAAGAAGAGCGACTTGTAAGGCGATCTTGCAAATCTACACCTGTTCCTGCTCACCTGCTAAGAATTCATTGTGGAAGTTGGGGGTGGAAGGGGAGGTTGCCATTCATCTCTGGATGCACAGCGAGCTTTCGTTTCTGACACATCAGGAAAGGACAGGAAAGAAAAAAACACTGTCTGGTTGCGTAACTTGTCGAGTTTTACTACCTTGGATCGCTCATGGGGTGGGACAGCACAAATACAGAACAAGAAAAAGCTCATTGAGAAGAAAGCGGCTGAGATTATATTCGGGGAAGCCTTTTAGGTGGACACCTTCCATGTTCCGTCTTAAAATTACGATTCTTAAACATAGAAACATAGAAGATTGACGGCAGAAAAAGACCTCATGGTCCATCTAGTCTGCCCTTATACTATTTCCTGTATTTTATCTTTATCTATGTTCATCCCAGGCATGTTTAAATTCAGTTACTGTAGATTTACCAACCAGGTCTGCTGGGAGTTTGTTCCAAGCATCTACTACTCTTTCAGTCAAATAATATTTTCTCATGTTGCTTCTGATCTTTCCTCCAACTCCGGAACCGCCTACTACCGCACGAATCCCAGCGGCCGATAATGTCCCACAGAGTTGGCCTTCTCCGGGTCCCGTCGACTAAACAATGTCGTTTGGCGGGCCCCAGGGGAAGAGCCTTCTCTGTGGCGGCCCCAGCCCTCTGGAATCAACTTCCCCCGGAGATTAGAACTGCCCCCACCCTCCTTGTCTTTCGGAAATTACTCAAGACTCACTTATACCGCCAGGCATGGGGGAGTTGAGACACCTTTCCCCCAGGCTTCTTTATATTTTGTTTCATGTTTGGTATGAATGTGCTGTTTGGTTTTTAAATATATGATAGGGTTTTATATGCTTCTTTTAATATTAGATTTGTTTTGCTATAATATTGTTTTTTTTGTTGTGAGCCGCCCCGAGTCTTCGGAGAGGGGCGGCATACAAATCTAATTAATAATAATAATAATAATAATAATAATAATAATAATAATAATAATAATAAAAAATAACTCACTTCAGATTGTGCCCCCTTGTCCTCGTGTTCACTTTCCTATTAAAAACACTTCCCTCCTGAACCTTATTTAACCCTTTAATATATTTAAATGTTTTAGTCATGTCCCCCCTTTTGCTTAACATAAAACCATAAAACAGCTTGCTTGCTTTTGGCTTAGAAAAAGTGATGGGGAAACTTTTTTCCCTCCGGTGCCGAAAGAGCGTGGGTGCGTGCTGTCGCAAATGCATGTGCCCAAACTCATCATTCAATGCCTCGGGAGGGTGAAAACAGCTTCCCCTGCCTCCTGGAGGACCTCTGGAGGTCAAAAATGGCCTGTTTTCCAACTTCTAGTGGGCCCAGTAAAGTTGTTGACCTACAGATCTACAGTCAGCTTCAGTGGCCTGCAGTACAGCACTCTACCTGCTGGGCCACCCCAGCTCAAATATACATTTATTAATAATAATAGTAGTTGGAGTGAAAAAGTAAAAAATAAAGATATTTCTTGGTGATAAATGGGTTGAGGGAAAATAGATATAGGATTAGATACATAAATAAGATCAATGTATGTGACTTGTCTATAATAATATGCTAAAAATAGTTGTGAGCACAATAGGAAATGTAGCACAGATTTGCTACACAAATGTCCATTGTTTAAATTTCTTTTGTTTTGTGTGTTATGTATACATGTGTATAAATAAAACTTATTTTTTAATTTTTTTTTTAAAAAAGTAACTTTTCTTAGTAACAGAAATTTTGGCCTCAATTGTGGTAGTGCATACTATACTGGTATGTAAGGTCTGATAAGAGATCGTTTCACAAAATTTCCCAGACTTCACTGAGATACATGAATGTATTAATGCATTTAAAGGTACTTAGGACTGGTTTGCTAAGTTCGGAATGAACAGCATCTACCTAATATGCAACAAGTCCTTTCTTTCTTTCTTTCTTTCTTCCTTCCTTCCTTCCTTCCTTCCTTTCTTCCTTCCTTCTTTCTTGTTTCCTTCCTTTCTTTCTTGCTTCCTTCCTTGCTTGCTTGCTTGCTTGCTTGCTTCCTTCCTTCCTTTCTTGCTTCCTTGCTTCCTTTCTTCCTTCCTTCCTTCCTTCCTTCCTTTCTTCCTTTCTTCCTTCCTTTCTTCCTTTCTTCCTTCCTTCCTTCCTTCTTTCTTGTTTCCTTTCTTTCTTTCTTGCTTGCTTCCTTTCTTCCTTCCTTTCTTGCTTGCTTGCTTGCTTGCTTGCTTGCTTCCTTGCTTCCTTCCTTTCTTCCTTCCTTCCTTCCTTCCTTCCTTCCTTCCTTCCTTTCTTTCTTTTATAGGGAAGGGTAAAAATAGAAGCTTGGCTTTTTATCTTCAGAAAACGCCCTCTGCCCAAACTGACATTTCTGAGTTGTAACGCGACAACTTGTCCTGTCGAGCAAAATTGCTCCCTGTTTATATTCAGGATTGACTTGCGAGGCAGGTTAAAGAGAGATGTCGTACCAATTTCCAAAGTGAATTTTCCTTCCCCGGGCAAGTCTGATGAAGTTTACATTGATGAGAATTGCTTTCTTGTCTCACGCTTGTAAGACTACCCAAGAGTTGGTAACAATTTGTGCAAAGACAACTAAGTGAAGGAAGAAAGAAGCTGGTTCGTTGCCTTAAACGTGCTTGGACAGGTTATTGTTGAAGATCACTGTGTGAAGTCAGGAACCTAACCAGTGAAATATTGGGCATAAATCCAGCGTTCAGTGTGTAGGCGGAAGAACAAACTAAAATTGTTCTTCCCCTCTTTTCAAACCTGGTTTAATTTCCCTTCAAATGTATTGTTTGGGGAATTGGGCCCCAAAAAAGGTACAGCATCACAAATCTGTTTCACAGCATCGATGTCTTGGGCCAGCTCCAAACTTAATACCTTTCTTGATATATTTCAAGTATTTGTATCTTGTCTTGGGTGTGGTGGTGGGGAGAATTAAAGCATCACAAGAGAGTGATTCAGTGTGGATGATAAAACACACTAAACTGGAAATCTTCGTTTAGGGCAAAAGAATGAAACCTTACATCGCAGCTGTAGTGAAACCAGGAGTGTCCAATCTTGCAACTATAAGACTTATTTATTTATTCATTCATTCATTCATTCATTCATTCATTCATTCATTCAATTTTTATGCCGCCCTTCTACTTAGACTCAGGGCAGCTTACAACATGTTAGCAATAGCACTTTTTTAACAGAGCTAGGCTATTGCCCCCACAATCTGGGTCCTCATTTGACCCACCTCGGAAGGATGGAAGGCTGAGTCAACCTTGAGCCGGGGATGAGATTAGAACCACTGACCTTCAGATCTACTTGTGAACTCCAACTCCCAGAATTCCCCAACCGGTTCCACTATGTTGACTGGGGGAATTCTGGGAGTTGAAGTCCACAAAAGCTGCCAAGGTTGGAGACCCCTGAGTCAAATGATGAAGGTATGCAAAGCAATTAGCTGTTTAGCAATTAGGGTTTCTTAAAATAATCTTGGTGACTTAGCAACTTGACAACAACTGATGTTTTACTCCACTTCTGTGACTGATGCTTAACGTATTAGCTTCTCACACATGTCTATAGAACCTTTAGAAAGGTTCTTTTTTTAAAATAAAATAATCTTTATTAGTTTAATACATTAAAGAAAAAAAACAAAAACAAACGAGAAACTAACAAAACATTACACACACACAATAAGCAAAATGAGTGGTCAACTGTATTACTGACTGCTAAAACTGTGACCTTTCAAAATTTGTTGTATATACAGTGATACCTCGTCTTGCGAACCCTTCTTCATAGCAACTTTTTATGATATGAACACCGAGTTTAAGATTTTTTTGCCTCTTCTTCCGAACTACTTTCACCTTACGAACCTGAGCCGCTGCCGCTGGTATGCCCCGCCTCTGGACTTCCGTTGCCAGCCGAAGCGCTGGGATTTCCCTGAGCCTCCCCTCGCTGGGAATCCCCGCCTCCAGACTTCCGTTGCCAGCCGAAGCGCCCGTTCTTGCGTAGCTGGGATTCCCCCGGGACTCCCCTCGCTGGGATTCCCTTCATTTTTGCCGTCGCTGCTTTGAATCCCAGCAAGGGGAGGCTCAGGGGAATCCCAGCAATGCAAGAACGGGCGCTTCGGCTGGCAACGGAAGTCTGGAGGCGGGGATTCCCAGCGGTGCAAGGCGAAAGGGGTGACTTTTAGGATGGGGTTGCACGCATTATTTGATTTTACATTGATTGATTCGTCTTACAAACTTTTCTACTTACGAACCTGGTCACGGAACGAATGAAGTTCGTAAGACGAGGTATCACTGTATATCTTAATTATTTTTACAATTCACAATTTATCAGATAATCATCAATCAACAAGATTCTGTGTTTGCAGAGTTGATTTATTTACTTACTTGTTGATTGATTGATTGATTGATTGATTGGACATGTATGCCGCCCCTCTCTGCAGACTCGGGGCGGCTAACAACAGGATTCACCCTGTTAAAAGGGCTTCCAATGTCACCCAGTGTAATGGCTTTCTCTTTCTTCCCAGCTGAATTATCTCAGGTGATTAACAGTGGGGTCCCGTTGCTGAAGCCTTCACCGCCTCTGCCTCCCAAGAGGGGCCTTCCGCTGAATGTAGAATCGGCCATTGCTCCCAAATCCCCAACCGAGAGGGTCATGCCCTCCTTCTATCCTTCCTCGCTACCTCCACACATGATCTCGACTCTCCCTCCGGCTGGTCCTCCATCTTCCCTGCCTGCCCGCATGCCATTGGAACCCTCCAACGCTCCGTTGCCCGCCTCCCTCTATGGGTCAGAGCCTCCCTTTCCGATGGAACTACGAATGGACAGCCCACAAGAAGGTCTCCCCATGATGGATCCAGCCAAGAGGGCCGCCGAGATGGGATTGGGAGAACCCCAGGGGCTTCCTCGCTTATCCCAGGTCCCGCTGCACATCCGCATCCAGCAGGCGTTGAGTAGCCCTTTGCCAGCAACCCCGCCGGCCGAAGGCTCCCACAGGGCTCACTCGCTGCTTTTTGAGAACGACGGCTCCGGCGAGGATAATGGAGCAGCAGGCAGGACGAGGTCTCTACCTGTGACCATAGAGCTGCTGAAAGTGTGAGTCACGCTTTGGTTCGCTAGTCAGAAGCCAGGTGTGGTCAGGTTGCTCCCCCCCCCTTTTTAGGGGAAGGTTTGGTAGGGAAGGTTTGCCTATTTGCCGATGACTCTAAAGTGTGCAATAGGGTTGATGTTCCTGGAGGCGTCTGTAATATGGTAAATGATTTAGCTTTACTAGATAAATGGTCAAAGCAATGGAAACTGCAGTTTAATGTTTCCAAATGTAAAATGATGCACTTGGGGAAAAGGAATCCTGAATCTGAGTATTGCATTGGCAATTCTGTGTTAGCAAAAACTTCAGAAGAGGAGGATTTAGGGGTAGTGATTTCTGACAGTCTCAGAATGGGTGAGCAGTGTGGTCGGGCGGTAGGGAAAGCGAGTAGAATGCTTGGCTGCATAGCTAGAGGTATAACAAGCAGGAAGAGGGAGATTATGATCCCACTATATAGAGTGCTGGTGGGACCACATTTGGAATACTGTGTCCAGTTCTGGAGACCAGGTTCTTAAATAGAAAAGTTTGTAAGAAGAAGCAATTTTTCCCATAGGAATCAATGTAAAAGCAAATAATGGGTGTGATTGGGCAAACCACAGGGAGGGTGGAGGCCCTGTTTCCTCCCAGGAGATTCCTAGAGAGGCCCCACGGAGGCTTCTCCCTGCCTTTTCTGTCCCTGTTTCCTCCCAGGAGATTCCTAAAAAGGCCCCACAGAGGCTTCTCCCCATCTTTTCCGGTCCTGTTTCCTCCCAGGAGATTCCTAGAGAGGCCCCACAGAGGCTTCTCCCCATCTTTTCCAGTCCTGTTTCCTCCCAGGAGATTCCTAGAGAGGCCCCATGGAGGCTTCTCCCCACCTTTTCCAGCCCTGTTTCCTCCCAGGAGATTCCTAGAGAGGCCCCACAGAGGCTTCTCCCCATCTTTTCCGGTCCTGTTTCCTCCCAGGAGATTCCTAGAGAGGCCCCACGGAGGCTTCTCCCCGCCTTCTCCGGCCCTGTTTCCTCCCAGACATTCCTAGAGAGGCCCCACGGAGGCTTCTCCCCGCCTTTTCCAGTTACAGTTTCGGAGCCTCGGGTTTGTAAGTGGAAAATGGTTCTTGAGAAGAGGCAAAAAAACCTTGAACGCCCGGTTCTTATCTAGAAAAGTTTGTAAGTAGAGGTGTTTGTAGGTAGAGGTACCACTGTAGTTGTTATTATTGTATAATGGGAATAACTGTGTGCCTTTGACTTTTCAGTCCAGACGACGAAGAAGAGGAGGAGGAGGAGGAGGAAGATGGCTCCGGAGATGCCTGCCCTTCCAACCACCATGTGTACATTGGAGAGGCCCCAATGGTTGCGGTTATTCCCAGGCTGATCCTGCAGCCGGTGCAGGACGAAGACGAAGGGCCGAGCGATTCAGATTCAGAGGGACCTGTCTTGTACAGGGAGGAAGAGGAGGAGGAGGAAGATGAAGACGAAAGCCAGAATAGTAAGAGTCTCTCTCTCTCCCCTCCCCTGCCTTCAGGATCACATTTGTCAGATATTATCTATCTCTCCTATCAGGGAATTCGTGAAAAAAAACCCAGAATAAATCAAGGAAAAAACCCAAACTGTATTAAAATGTTTAAAAGTCAGGGAAAAATCATGTAAAAAACCAACAACAATAGATCGCGCTGCCTGGCAGAGTCAAGTGAAAATTAGCATAAATGTGGCAACAACTTGTTTCCTTAGCAAGTTTTATAATAATAATAATAATTTATTTATTTATTTTATTTATTTATTAGATTTGTATGGCGCCCCTCTCCGGAGACTCGGAGCGGCTCACAACAACAAAATACAGTACAAATCTAATGATTAAAATAACAGTTTAAAACCCATTAATATAAAAAAACAATCATATATCCCAAACAAACCATACATAAAATGGAACGGCCCAGGGGAATCAATTTCCCCATGCCTGACGGCAGAGGTGGGTTTTAAGGAGTTTGCGAAAGGCAAGGAGGGTGGGGGCAGTCCTGATCTCCGGGGGGAGCTGATTCCAGAGGGTTGGGGCCGCCACAGAGAAGGCTCTTCCCCTGGGGCCTGCCAGACGACATTGCTTTGTCGACGGGACCCAGAGAAGGCCAACTCTGTGGGACCTAATCGGTCGCTGGGAATTGTGCGGCAGAAGGCGGTCCCGGAGATATTCTGGTCCAATGCCATGAAGGGCTTTATAGGTCATAACCAACACTTTGAATTGTGACCGGAAACTGATCGGCAACCAATGCAGACTGCGGAGTGTTGGAGTGATATGGGCATATTTGGGAAAGCCCATGATTGCTCTCGCAGCTGCATTCAAAGATAGCCCCATGTAGAGAGCATTACAGTAGTGGAGCCTCGAGGTGATGAGGGCATGAGTGACTGTGAGCAGTGACCCCCGATCCAAATAGGGCCGCAACTGGTGCACCAGGCGAATCTGGGCAAACGCCCCCCTCGCCACAGCTGAAAGATGTTTCTCTAATGTGAGCTGTGGATCAAGGAGGACGCCCAAGTTGCGGACCCTCTCTGAGGGGGTCAATGATTCTCCCCCCAGGGTAATGGACGGACAGATGGAATTGTCCTTGGGAGGCAAAACCCACAGCCACTCCGTCTTGTCTGGGTTGAGTTTGAGTCTGTTGACACCCATCCAGGCCCTAACAGCCCCCAGGCACCGGCACATCACTTCCACTGCTTCACTGACTGGACATGGGGTGGAGATGTATAACTGGGTATCATCGGCATTTTGATGATACCTCACCCCATGCCCTTGGATGTTTGCTAAAGGCAAGGAGGGTGGGAGCAGTTCTGATCTCCGGGGGGAGTTGATTCCAGAGGGTCGGGGCCGCCACAGAGAAGGCCCTTCCCCTGGGGCCTGCCAGACGACATTGTTTCGTCGACGGGACCCGGAGAAGGCCAACTCTGTGGGACATAACCGGTCACTGGGATTCGTGCAGCAGAAGGAGGTCCCGGAGATATTCTGGTCCGATGCCATGTTGTTATTGTTATTATTAATTATCTTGTTCTCCCCAGCGGCCCTGGCCAATAAAGTCAAGAGGAAAGACACCTTGGCCATGAAATTGGGAAACATGGCTGCCCGGCAGGAGTTGCCCCGAGAGAGCACCTTTCCTCGGAAGACCAAGGAAGAGTGGAACGAAATTCGACAGCAGATTGGGACGACGCTCATCAGGTGAGATGGCTTCAAGTCAGGTTAAAGCAAGCGCCTGGGGGACTCGTGACATGTCGTGAAGAGTTTGGGCGTTATCCGCAAGGGTCAGTGGATGGTTTGCACATGGTTTGGCTGGGATCGGGGCTCCCGTAGCAGTAGAAATGGAGATGGACATGCACCTCTGAGCCCCTGATGCGTGCGCATGTGCGCCCGCGCGAGATTTGGTTCCTGCGCATGCGCAGCAAGCAAAATTTTGCACCAGGACGTGAGATTTTGCTGATTTTCGGCGATAATCTGGACCATGGATTGCAGCAAAGAGATTTAGGGAAATCCTAATGTCAATATGCTGTTTAGTGTATCTATCTATCTATCTATCTATCTATCTATCTATCTATCTATCTATCTATCTATCTATCTATCTATCTATCTATCTATCTGTCATCTATCTATCTATCTATCTATCTATCTGTCATCTATCTATCTATATCTATCTATCTATCTATCTATCTATCTATCTATCTCTATATATCTATCTATCTATCTATCTATCTATCTGTCATCTATCTATCTATCTATCTATCTATCTATCTATCTATCTATCTGTCATCTATCTATCTATCTATCTATCTATCTGTCATCTATCTATCTATATCTATCTATCTATCTATCTATCTATCTATCTATCTCTATATATCTATCTATCTATCTATCTATCTATCTGTCATCTATCTATCTATCTATCTATCTATCTATCTATCTATCTATCTGTCATCTATCTATCTATCTATCATCTATCTATCTATCTATCTATCTATCTATCTATCTATCTATCTATCTATCTATCTATCTAATCTCTCTCTCTCTCTCTGTCTTTCTCTCTCTCTCTCTCTCTGACCTTCTATCTATCTATCTATCTATCTATCTATCTATCTATCTATCTATCTATCTATCTATCTCCATCTCTCTCTCTTTTTCTATCCCTGTCTGTCTGTCTGTCTTTCTCTCTCTCTCTCGTCTATCTATCTCTCTATCCATTTCTCTCTATCTGTTTCTCTCTTTCTTTCTCTCTCTCTCTCTGTCTACCTACACACACACACACATACACCTCTCTCTCTCTCTCTCTCTCTCTCTCTCTCTCTCTATCTATCTCCATCTCTCTCTCTTTCTCTATTCCTGTCTGTCTTTCTCTCTCTCTCTTTCTCTATCTCCATCTCTATCTATCTTTCTCTATCCCTATCTTCCTGTCTGTCTGTCTCTCTCTCGTCTATCTATCTCTCTATCTATTTCTCTATCTATCTCTCTATCTCTGTCTGTCTGTCTGTCTGTCTGTGTCTGTCTGTCTACCTCCACACACACCCCTAAATAGACTGGGACCTCTTGATGGATTTCCATAAGTCGGCAAGAGTTTCTATTCTTTCAGTTGCTTCACCATAGCAACCAGAATAATAATAATAATAATAATAATAATAATAATAATAATAATAAAATTTTCGATCAAAGACCATCAATATAATATTAATAATAATTAAAAGGAAAAAGAACAGGAAGCAGGACTTTTGGCTGAGCAACCAAGATTGACCCATTGTAACTATACAAGAGATGTACATATCTCGCTACCAAGGCACACATTTGTGACGAATCGCCACTGCTGCTACGCAGAATCTGGCCACCGGTGCCGTGATCCTGGCCTGCTCATCCCCAAGCAACCACCAGAGATAGGCAACGTCCAAGCGGCCAGGATATCCCTCAATAAGTGGTAGAATATGCTTCCTCCTAATCTCAGGAGCATCTCAGGAGCATGTGTCCCTCAGTCTCCACCTCTCCTGAGCCACAAGGGCAAAATCGTTCAGTGGCTGGAGTCTTTTCATAGCAACCAGAATAAAGTACTTTCTGTTTGCTTTTCTTTCTAAATTAGGCTGTCAAATGTTTGCATGAAAGGGCCATAAATTCATTTTTGCTGATGTAAGCAAATCTGACTCTTTAATTCTTAACTTGAAGGGTTTCTACTCCACCAGATGCGGACGATAGACTTTGAGTCTCCAGAGTTTTGGCTCCCAACAGCTTTTCTGCACCACTGGAGTCTTCCCAGCTCTTTTACAGTGTTTTGTATCATTTACAGGGGAAAGGTTTCCTTCGGGAAGATAGGACTGTTCCATATTTTGGCTTCCAGAGCAAAAAAAACAGTTTTGGAATGGGAGGTGGGCCCATGTAGCACCTGTCACATCAGCCACATCATTCCCAGCTATTCTGCAGCTGGGTCCCACAACCCCCATATAATCCTGCATTGTTGGAAGCCCAGCTGGATTGGGAGAATAGCAAACCAGTGCAGGGTCCAGGCCCTTACACTTTCTGGAGCTAAGGTCTCCAACTTTAAGATTTGTGGACTTCAACTCCCAGAATCCTCCAGTCAGGTCTGCTATGTTGGCTGGAGACTTCTGGGAATTGAAGTCCACAAGTCGCCAAGGTTGGAGACCTCTGTTCCAGAGCATCTTGTTTGCCTTCAAAGCCAAAATACTTATTATTATTATTATTATTATTATTATTATTATTATTATTATTATTTGGATTTGTATGCCGCCCCTCTCCGCAGGCTCGGGGCGGCTAACAACAATGATACTTTATTTATTTATTTATTAATCAGATTTGTATGCCGCCCCTCTCCGCAGACTCGGGGCGGCTCACAGCAATAATAGTACAATGTAAACAAATCTAATATTTAAATTAATTTACAACCCCAATTTAGAAACCAATCATACATACTAACATAACATGCATAAATTTTTATAAGCCTAGGGGGAGGGAAAGTCTCAATTCCCCCATGCCTGACGACAGAGGTGGGCTTTAAGGAGATTACGAAAGGCGAGGAGGGTGGGGACAACTCTGATATCTGTGGGGAGTTGGTTCCAAAGGGTCGGGGCCGCCACAGAGAAGGCTCTTCTCCTGGGTCCCACCAAACGACATTGTTTAGTTGACGGGATCCGGAGAAGGCCCACTCTGTGGGACCTAACTGGTCGCTGGGATTCGTGCTGCAGAAGGCGGTCCCTGAGATAATCTGGTCCGGTGCCATGAAGGGCTTTATAGGTCATAACCAACACTTTGAATTGTGACCGGAAACTGTTTGGCAACCAATGCAGACTGCGGAGTGTTGGTGTGACATGGGCGTATTTAGGGAAGCCCACGATAGCTCTCGCAGCTGCATTCTTTATTTTAAAAAGTCGATATTTTTTTCCATGACTGCTACTAGTACGAGAGCTTGTTTTTATATATTTTTCCTTGCCTAAAAAAATGTTTTTCTTTTTAAACAACCCACAAGGCGATTAAGCCAGAGACCAACGGCAGAAGAACTAGAACAAAGGAACATACTTCAGCGTAAGTAATGGCTACTCAAGACCTCCCTTGTGCTTGTCTACCAGATAGTTGATGCTTCTGTTGTACAGATGCTCCTCAACTTGATTTGGGATGGGAATTCCCATTGCTAAGCAAGGCAGCTCTTCATTCAGCCATCCCTGATTTTATGACAATTTTTGCCCTGATTCTTAAGCAAATCACCGCAACTGTTTAGTGAATCACATTGTAGTTAAAAAAAATTTTTTCCCTTAATTTTATTTTTATAATTTTATTGATGTATTTAATGTTTTTTTTTCATTTGTATTGTATTTATGACTTTTGTTAGCTGGTCAGAGTCCGTTTTGGAGTGGTGCAGATAAATGCAATACATACATACATACATACATACATACATACATACATACATACATACATACATCTGATTTTCCCTCTCCAGCAATTGACTTTGCTTGCTGGAAGCCATCTGGATAGGTTACAAATGCACTTGCTGGGTCAGTGCGATTGCTTGACCCAAGGACACTGCAACGTTAATACAATGGTGCCTGTACTTTCAAACTTAATTCGTTCTGTGACCAGGTTCTTAAGTAGAAAGGTTTGTAAGATTCCCATAGGAATCAATGTAAAAGCAAATAATGCATGCGATTGGGGAAACCACAGGTAGGGTGGAGGCCCTGTTTCCTCCCAGGAGATTCCTAGAGAGCTCAGAGGCTTCTCCTTGCCTTTTCCGGCCCTGTTTCCTCCCAGGAGATTTCTAGTGTGGTTCCACAGAAGCTTCTCCCTGCCTTTTCCAGCCCTGTTTCCTTCCAGGAGATTCCTAGAGAGGCCCTACGGAGGCTTCTCCTTGCTTTTTCCGGCCCTGTTTCCTCCCAGGAGATTCCTAGAGAGCTCAGAGGCTTCTCCTTGCCTTTTCCGGCCCTGTTTCCTCCCAGGAGATTCCTAGAGAGATCCCACAGAGGCTTCACCCCACCTTTTCCGGCCCTGTTTCCTCCCAGGAGATTCCTAGAGAGGCCCCACGGAGGCTTCTCCCTGCCTTTTCCAGTTACAGTTTTGTAGGCTGGAGTTTGTAAGTGGAAAATGGTTCTTGAGAAGAGGCAAAAAAATCTTGAACACCCGGTTCTTATCTAGAAAAGTTCGTAAGTAGAGGCATTCTTAGGTAGTGATTAATTGTTTATGTTTATTAATTGTATATTAATTGTTTAATGATTAATTGTTCTCACTGTCAGGAAATTGCTTTGGAGAATAGCCTGACTCCTCCTTCTTTGTGGCAACCCCTGAGATATTGGAACACTGCTATCATGTCTCCCGGATCCTTCTTTTCATTAAATTAACCATGCCCAATTCCAGCATCTGTTCTCTGTATGTTTTAGCCTATGTATTATGAGATCTTTCCGACGCAATTCCCAATATCTCCTGTTCACAAGACTAATCTTACGGAAACTATTTGCTCAACCCGTGCATACCTTCAGGGTTAATCTTCTGAGACCTTATCGACTCATAGTTCACATGAAACTAACCCGGAAAGAGATTTCAGCATCTTTTCTTTTCTGATTTGGCAGAAAAAAACGAGGCTGACCGCCAGGCTGAGAAGAGGGAGATAAAAAGGAGGCTGACTCGGAAGGTATGAGATGCTTTTCCCGTACATCTGTAGGAGGTGACCCTAGAGCAGTGATGGCGAACCCATGGCACAGGTGCCACAGGTGGCACGCAGAGCCATATCTGCTGGCACGCGAGCCATTGCGCTAGCTCAGCTCCAACGTGCCTGTGCAGTGCCGGCCAGCTGATTTTTGGCTCACACAGAGGCTCTGGGAGGCCGTTTTTGGCTTCCAGAGAGCCTCCGGGGGGATGGGGGAGGGTGTTTTTACCCTCCCGGCTCCAAGGAAGCCTTTGGAGCCTGGGGAGGGCGAAACACGAGCCTACTGGGCCCACCTGAAGTTGGGAAACAGGCCATTTCTAGCCTCCAGAGGGTGTCCGTGGGGGGCGGAGGCAGGGTAAGCTATTTTCGCTCTCTCCAGGCATTTGTTTGTTGATTTGATTTGATTTGATTTGATTTGATTTGATTTGATTTGATTTGATTTGATTTGATTTGATTTGATTTGAATGCCGCCCTTCTCCGCAGACTCGGGGCGGCTAACAACAGTAACAAAACAGTATAATCCAATACTAAAAACAGTTAAAACCCATTATTATAAAAACCAAACATACATACAGACATACCATGCATAGAATTGTAAAGGCCTAGGGGGAGAGTGTATCTGAATTCCACCATGCTTGGTGGCAGAGGTGGGTTTTAAGCAGCTTACGAAAGGCAAGGAGGGTGGGGGCAATTCTAATCTCTGGGGGGAGTTGGTTCCAGAGGGCCGGGGCCGCCTCAGAGAAGGCTCTTCCCCTGGGTCCCGCCAACCGACATTGTTTGGTTGACGCGACCCGGAGAAGACCCACTCTGTGGGACCTAACTGGTCGCTGGGATTCGTGCAGCAGAATGAGGGTTTTGCTCAATATATCTCCAATTTCCTCAAACTGGTGCCCTACAGAAGCATTTTGGAGCTTTGAAAAAACCCAAACCAGTTGGTCATCCCAGTAAGTTTGAAGGCTGCTGGTTTGAGGAAACGAGACAGGCAGAGGCTTATTTTCAAAATTTAACCCTGGAGGTTAAAGGAAATGGAAGTTCCTTTCCTAAATTGTTGTAACACCGCTATTTGCAAGAGTGTTAGCTAGTCACTGCCATGTGAGAATGATGGGTTTGGTGTACTCATGGCTTTCGAATGAAATCTTTGCAACTTAGTCTTGCAAAAGTATCGTAAGTCTTTCTCATAGGACAATTGCACACAAGCATTTCTACCTTCCTGTATTACTGCCCGCGTGCAATGCCCAGGAAGTATGACATTGCACAGATTTATTTATTTTATTATTATTATTATTATTATTATTATTATTATTATTATTAATAATAATAATTGGATTTGTATGCCGCCCCTCTCCTTAGACTCGGGGCGGCTAACAACAGTAGTAAAACAGCATATAACAATCCAATATTAAAACAGCTAAAAACCCTTATTTTAAAACCAATCATACATACAAACATACCATACATAAATTGTAGAAGCCTAGGGAGAAAGAATATCTCAGTTCCCCCATGCCTGACGACAGAGGTGGGTTTTAAGAAGCGTACGAAAGGCAAGAAGGGTGAGGGCTATTCTAATCTCTGGGGGGAGTTGGTTCCAGATATAAAGCCCTACATGGCACCGGACCAGAATACCTCCGGAACTGACTTCTGCCGCACAAATCCCAGCGGCCGATGAGGTCCCACAGAGTCGGCCTTCTCCGGGTCCCGTCGACTAAACAATGTCGTCTGGCGGGCCCCAGGGGAAGAGCCTTCTCTGTGGCGGCCCCGGCCCTGTGGAATCAACTCCCCCCAGAGATCAGAACTGCCCCCACCCTCCTTGTCTTTTGCAAATTACTTAAGACCCACCTATGTCGCCAGGCATGGGAGAATTGAGACATCTCCCCCAGGCTTTTATAGTTTTATCTATGGTATGCATGTGTTGCATGGTTTTTAAGTGATGCGTTTTTTAGATGCTTTTTAAATATTAGATTTGTTGACATTGTCACGCTGTTTTTTAATTGTTGTGAGCTGCCCTGAGTCTTCGGAGAGGGGCGGCATACAAATCTAATAAATTATTATTTGTTCTGTCGGGCTCTCTGGTAGAATCCTCCCGAAAATTCACAGGTACAAATTTCAGACACACACACGTTTGAAAATTCAAAACAATGTTCTTTATAACGAAAATTCAAATAAACTAAGCACTCTTTTTGTATAGCACTTTGCTTTGCTTTAGTTTCAAAGCGGGGGAAAATCAATACACAAAGGTCGAAGTCAGCAAGACAGACACGAAACACAACGATCAGATAATCCTCCACAATGGCCAAACCCACAGGCTGCTCTTTATAGCAGCCTCACTAATGACCCCAGCCCCACCCAACCACAGGTGGCCTCATTTTCTTTGATAATAATCTCTCAGTTGTTGCTGCCTATGCATCGCTCTCCGCATGAGTGGCTGTATCATTAACTCTTGTTCCGAATCCAAGAAGGAGCTAGAGAATTGATCTCCTTCTGAGCTGTCTGCCACACTCTCCTCCTCCCTGTCACTCATGTCTTCTTGGTCAGAGGAGCCTTCATCATCAGATTCCACCGGGAGCAAAACAGGCCTGCAGCATGTGGATGTCTCCCCCACATCCACAGTCCTTGGGGCAGGAGCTGGGCCAGAGCTAACCACAACAATTATTATTATTATTATATCGAGTCAGAGCATTGTTGGACTCACTTCGACTTGCATAGCAGAGTATCACGTGTTGATTTTAGCACATGGATTTTCCCTACTCTCTTCTCTCTGCCTTCTAGCTTAGCCAAAGGCCCACGGTAGCTGAACTGCAGGCCAGAAAGATCCTGAGGTTTCATGAATACGTGGAGGTCACTGATGCCCATGACTACGACAGGAGAGCAGACAAGCCATGGACAAAACTCACCCCTGCTGACAAGGTAAAAATGGCAAAGCAAAAGTCAAAATTAACCCAGTTAAGAACACGCTGTTCAGCTTCCCTCTGTTTATTTCATTTATGTATTTATTCGATTTTTTTTTATCCCTCCCTTCTCCTTAGACTCAGGGCGGCTTACAACATGTTAGCAATAGCACTTTTTAAAAACAGAGCCAGCCTATGGCCCCCACCATTCGGGTCCTCATTTTACCCACGTCGGAAGGATGGAAGGCTGAGTCAACCTTGAGTCGGTGATGAGATTTGAACCACTGACCTGCAGATCTAGCAGTCAGCTTTAGTGGCCTGCAGTACTGCACTTAAATTTCTGTTAAAAAAAAGGTAGTTTAAAAAAAATATCAAATAACAGAATTTAAAAAACATTAAAATTATGTCAAGTTTTGATGTGATTTGAACATGTTCAAACATTATGAAGCCAAAAAGTCAGGTGTTTCCATTTTTTTGTCCACCCCTGTATATAAGTCTAAGTGCTATTGCGTTCTACTTTCCTTCCTTCCCTTCCCCTCCCTCCCAGTGGTTAGAATACAGTATTGCAGACTAATTCTGCCCACTGCCAGGAGTTCGATCCTCATTGGCTTAAGGTTGACTCAACCTTCCACCCTTCCGAGGTGGGTAAAATGAGGACTCAGATTGTTGGGGGGCAATAGACTGACTCTGTAAAACCGCTTACCGAGGGCTGTAAAGCACTTTGAAACGGTATCTTAAGTCAAAGTACTATTGCAGTTGTTAACTTAGTCACAAGGATGCTAAGTGAATACAGCTTCCCCATTGACTTTGCTGGTCCGTCACGGTGGACTGTTTTGAGAGTGTCCAACGACCATCAAACACCGGGAACTGATGGGATTTCTCTGCTCTTTTATGTAGGCTGCCATCCGGAAGGAGCTGAACGAATTCAAGAGCTCGGAGATGGAGGTTCACGAAGAGAGCAAGCAGTTCACTCGGTACGTTACGGGGCGGTTGCTTGGGTGGACTCTCCATCCATAAGCAGGAGGGTCAGGTTCAGGGCACACCATGTGCAGGATTTAGCTTCTGACCTGCTTTAGATCTTTTTATAGTGGTACCTCTACTAAAGAACTTAATTTATTCCTTGACCAGGTTCTTAAGTCGAATGCACTAGCAATTTTTCCCGTAGGAATCAATGTAAAAGCAAATAATGTGTGCAAACCCATTAGGAAAGAAATAAAAGCTTGGAATTT
The DNA here is from genome assembly GCF_031021105.1 of Erythrolamprus reginae. Taxonomy (NCBI): domain Eukaryota; kingdom Metazoa; phylum Chordata; class Lepidosauria; order Squamata; family Dipsadidae; genus Erythrolamprus; species Erythrolamprus reginae. The sequence goes on from NC_091960.1 coordinate 35,291,305, forward strand.
GGGTGGGAGGAGGAAGAGGAGGAAGACAGTCGCTGCCGAGGGAAGAAGGGGAGGTGAGGGGAATCCAAAAAATCCAATAGTTTAAGGCTTTAAAGAAGAAGAAAAAAAGACTCTGAGGTGGCAAGGAATAGCACGCGCCTTCCCTACACCCAGTACCTCCCATACACTGCGCCAGAGAGAGAAACCCAGGCAGGTAAGAGGGGGGAACCTCCCGCTCCTTTGACCAAAAAGTGGCTGCTGCTGCTACCTGCTTCCTCTTCCTTCCCATGCTGAAGGGCTGCCCTCTCCTCTCGCTCACTCGCTTTGTAGGTGGCGCCTTTTCTTCACTGTGGTGACTCCTTGGTTTGGCTGAAGCTGAGTTGATCTGGCGGGAGCGAAGCGCCCCCTTTTGCCTTTCCATGCCCAGATGCTCCAGGAGACAACCTCACGCCGGGCATATGGGAGACAGCATGAGGGAGTCATCACAGCGAAGTGATTTATTCCCTCTCCAAGCGCCCAGAAAAAGGAAAATGCCCCCTTCGCTCATAGCTGCCAAAGCCTCCTTAAGTGCCACCAGAAGGCTCCTCTGGCAGCTGAGAAAAGTCCGAGATGGCCAGGATTAAAGGGAGAATGGCAGGAAACTGACCGGGCCTTCATGCCGCTCTCAAATTTCCTGGGAAATTTTTCCAGGCTCGGGTTCTTAAGTAGAAAATGGTTCTGAAGAAGAGGCAGAAAAATCTTGAACACCCGGTTCTTATCTAGAAAAGTTCTTAAGTAGAGGCGTTCTTACGTAGAGGCTTACCACGGTATTTGGAGTTAGTTGTTCTGCTAGCTGAACTACGGTCATGCAAGAGGGGTTAGCTGTAATGAGCACAATCTAGTTTTTGGCAGATTTATTTGGAAGCAAGGCTGGAAGAGTGTTTTGAAATTCAGGTTTTTGACGGGTGCGTTTTGTAGAGAACTAGCGCCCCCTAGCATTGAGAGCCTCTCCTCGGATTGGACTTGCAACCCATGTAGATGTTGATCTGGATATTCCAATCTCCAAATCTGGGGTTGTGTTTGATTTTGGGGAGGGTGGCCAAGGTGGGCGTAGCCAGCTGGACATCACTCGTGTTGGGGGTGCCTGTAGCGGACCAAGTGCTTTGCAGAAGGTGGTCCCGGAGATATTCTGGTCCGATGCCATGAAGGGCTTTATAGGTGATGACCAACACTTTGAATTGTGACCGGAAACTGATCGGCAACCAATGCAGACTGCGGAGTGTTGGTGTGACATGGGCATATTTGGGAAAGCCCATGACTGCTCTCACAGCTGCATTCTGCACGATCTGAAGTTTCCGAACACTTTTCAAAGGTAGCCCCATACATGTTACATGGATAAATGTTATATGATTTTTTTTATATACTTGTCTTTCAGGTATCATCGGCCTTGACGTTTTTTAAAAAAAAGAAAATAAAATAAAAACAGCAAGAAGCGCGGTCAGTGACTGGAAGAGAAGCGAACTCAGCCGTGTTGGTGTCATTTCCCGTCTCGCAAGTTGGAGAGGACTCTCGAGGCTTGTTTGAGAGTAGCCGTCATTCACACATATCCAGAAGAAAATGTTTCTCTTCACTGGGACCAGGGACTGGCAACGCCTTTGTCCCCAAAGTTAGCATTTCACCGAAAGGAAATTTGTCACAAGTGCCACGAGGTCACACCGCGGGGCAAGTCACAATCGGAAGCATTATACCTCAGATATATGGCAATACAAGCAGACGATGCCCCTGTCGGCTCCTTTATGTCCCGGGTCTCAACGAAAAGTGAGACTGTGTCAGAGCGGAGTTTGGATCTACACAAATTGAAGTGTGCACATACCTACATTATGTCGTGCCCAGAAGAAACCTTTAACTGACATATTACTGGAGATTTGGGAAAGGTGCTTATGGGCTTTTAATTTTTATTTTATTTCTTTTGGGGAGTTTCTAATTTGCAGAATCACTACTGACCAATCATATGTTGTATAGCAGAAGAATTGTTGAGCTCTAACATGCTGCATCTTGGGGGGAGGGCATGAGGTGGGGTGGGGAAACATAACATTTTTTAAAAAAGAAATATCGACAGCAAAAAGCTCCCTTCGATACTCAAAATTTGCTATGAAGCTAAGGGACCGAATTTTCCGTGGGAAGGGCGTGTGCACCTTTAAGACTGTTTTAACAGGACACTGCGAAAGCATTGAAATGAGTTGCCTTGAAGAAGCAGATGATGTGGAACATACTGTATTTTTTAAAAAAAACAATCGTGACTTTTTCTTTTCTTTTTTTTTTTAAAAAGAGAGCAACTTCCTTGAAACCAAATGTGGAACTTGCCTTTTTTTTAATTTTAGATTTGTAGCAAAATGTACTGAAACGCAAATGATTGGCGAAAGGGCTTAAACTCAACTTTTTAAGGAAAGGAAAGACAACATGGCATTAATAAATTTTTATGGAACGGCTCTGCACAGGTGGATATCACTGGCCACATCCGAGATGCGCGTCCTATGACGTTGCAGTGAGGAGATTAGTGGTGGTGGGGAAATACAAAAAAACCAGGAATTTTGGACATGTCTTAGATGTTGGTTCTGTATTTGAGCATGGGTTTGGTGGTGCATCCCTTCGCACCTCTGTAAAAAGTCACGCGTGTAGAAGCATGTAGAGATGCATGTAGGCTGGGGGCTGATCATTGCTTTTCTTCCCCAAATCCAGAAGACCTCTCTTGTTTTTGCTGCTACTTTTGCAACTACACATTTTTGGGGAGGAAGACGACCCACAACAGGGGTTGGTTTAACACACAAAGGTCCTAACCGGAAGCCCCCTATTCAATTCTGTTTCCTCCACCATAGAGTCTCCTAGTGCGTTGTCCTTTTTCCTCTGCCGACAGGAAGTCCGGTTCTCTCCCCCCTACACCCATAGAGTCTCCTCCTAGCACGGCCTCCTTTTTTTCTCTACCTGTTCTAACCGAAAGCCCTACCAATTGTGGAGCTGACCGGCAAGAGAGAGCCACAGCAGGGGGATAAAAGAGCCACATGTGGCTCCAGAGCCACGAGTCGCCGACCCTTGACCCGGACACAAGAGGGCAGGATTCATATATCTTAAAAATGTGCAGAACCTTAAAAATGTGCAGAACGAGGAATGTGTCCAGCCAATCTTGAATATAAACCCCCTTTTGACTGATTTAAGTGGCGATTAAGGGCAGCAGGCAGCTTAGGCTGGATCCAGCCTCCTCTTATCTTTTCACACGGATAAGATAAGCTTATGCATATTGGAGTTCTTTCTCTCCAAGACATGGTCCTCTTCCTGGGCATGTCCAGGGGCAATGCAAGGCATGGCAAACTTGCCTTCCAGGCCCCCCCTTACTTTCATTCCAGCCGGTGCCTCTTGCCTTTCTGGTGTTCCTGTGAAGGGAGGGGAATGGGGTCTTGTCTTTGTAAGGAGCCATTTCTCCTACAGTGCAAAAGGAGAAAAGCTTTCGGTGTGGATTGTGGGATAAGTGCCAGTGTCCTCTTCATCTGAGCAATTCTTTTTCACGATGTATAAAATCTCTTGTTAAGGAAAAATCATTGTCTTGTCTTCCTATCAACAAGATTGTATGAAATAAATTTTTTTAGGAAAAAAAAGACACCCTCTCCTCTTGCTTTTCATTCTGTTTCTTCTTCTCCACCATGGTTCACATGCATTTTTTAAAAATTAATAACATCAGGGGGTGCTTACTTGCAAAGAGTGATGAGCAGTGAAGGGCTGCAAAAATTTTTTGCTACCACATTGTGGGCCTGGCCTATTTTGTGGGTGTGGTTTGACAGTAGGAGTGGCTTGCTGGCCATGCAACCAGGTGGGAGTGGCTTGATGATCATGTGACCAGGGGGGGTGGCTTAAAAGTCATGTGATTAGGTGACAACTATCACAAAAGATCACATGACACTGAGTATCTCTTGCAAAGGTAGACTGGGGAAAGCCTTATTTTTCAGATTTGAAAAACACCTTGCATTAAGTGTTGTACCACATGATTCTTGACAAATGTATATTTTATTTATGTACGCTGAGAGCATCTGCACCAAGACAAATTCCTTGTGTGTCCAATCACACTTGGCCAATAAAATTCTATTCTATTCTAAAATAAGTTAAGGAAAAAGTACATAAAGTTCTTCTATCAATTGGATAGAACAGTGTTTCCCAACCTTGGCAACTTGAAGATATTTGGACTTCAACTCCCAGAATTCCCCAGCCAGCGAATGCTGGCTGGGGAATTCTGGGAGTTGAAGTCCAGATATCTTCAAGTTGCCAAGGTTGGGAAACACTGGGATTGAAGATCTAAGAATATTAATGCAGGAAATGGAAAACTAGAGGGGGGGGTTCCTTTCTTTTTAGGGGAGCTGCTAGTCTTTGGGGGCGTACTTTAAAACCGCAGCGTTTCCGCCTTGTGTTCCCTTGAAATCTCGTTTCATCTTCCGAGATTTTGGGCTCCTCCTGTCGGGCTGCCGCGAATTCGCGCACGCGCAGTTACCGGAAGAGCTGCCCTTTGTTAGAAAACGTGCAGATTCCCTTTGATGGAATTTTCCGTTTGCCACAAGGGTGGGGGACGGTGGCTCTTCTATGACTAGTGGACTTCAACTCCCAGAATTCCTGAGCCAAGCACGCTAGCGCAGGAATTCTGGGAGTTGAAGTCCACTAGCCATAAAAGAGCCTTTGGCAAGTCATAACGCAGCGAACCATGATCGCTTCAAGGGACTAGGATTCAAGGGATTAGGATTCCTTGAAAACCAATGCGGGAGGAGGCAAACCTCGCCTGCTTGAGTGGTTTTGGCTATTAAAAGTATATTTTTTCCCCAGCACCTTGATTCGTCGCATGAGAACCGGAAGCGGAAGCTTGCGCGAACAACTCCAATCGAATCTCATTGGCTTTCGTTTGATCGCCTTCGACAGGATGTCTTCTGCGCATGCGGCATTTGCTTTTCCCGGCATTCTCAGCGCATTATAAATACAAACGTCGGGGTTTTTTTCTTTCTTTCTTTGGCACGAGGCGAAGGGAGGTGAGTCTCAATAGGGCGCCTGCGGTAATCGCGTATATTAATTTTATTAATATAAAACATCAATAGGATTGCTTATCCAGATATATTAAAATGTTTATTAACTTTTATGTCCCTCACGACCCATAGAGATAACAGGCAGTTTTGGATAGTCGTGCATCACATAATTAATATAATTATTCTACTCTATTAATATTAAATATATCTTTTTCTTTTATGTACACTGAGAGCATATACACCAAGACAAATTCCTTGTGTGTCCAATCACAATTGGCCAATAAAATTCTATTCTATTAACAGCTAAGAGTTTCTTATTTGTTTATATAAGTTGATTTTATATATTAGATCAATTGATAACGGTGGCACAATAATTATTTGATTTAACATAATTATCAGCAGGAATGTGGAAAATTAAGAATCGGTGGAAATTTTCACTCTGATTCTTAATTTTCCACATTTATACTATATATATTGATTGATTATTTCATTCTATATACATATATTTTATATAGGACACCGGTTTAAATGTATTTGAAAAATCCATTAAGTGGAGATTTGAAGAATTAAATGACTTGGAATAATGTAGATAAAATAATGAAGATTGATGTGAGATATTAAAACTATAGAAGTGAAATTGTAATTTTTATGGGGCATTTAGTTATGATGAAATAGGGGTTAAGAAAAGCAAAGACTGAATAAAAAGAAAGAATAAAAAGAAAATGGCTGAAAATTAAAAGGCAAGAGAAAGAATAACTATTTTGATAAGTTAATGGCAGTCAGTTTGGGAAAATGTTTTTTAAATTAATTGGGAGATCCCAGAAGACAAAACTAGATTTTTTTAGTAGTATTTAATAAAATATACCTGGAATAATGTGATCAAAATGTATAATTATATATTTTATTGTAATGCAATATTTTAAGATATATTTATTTGTGTATGGTGAAGGAGAAAAAGATATAAACTTTTTTGGGTGGGAAAGATAGTTGTGCATCAATAGAAATTAGAATTTATTTGGAAATCCTCTACTTTTAATTAAAGTAAATTAATGGAGTGTTTTGAAAAAGGGTGAAAGGGATCTTCTTCTGATAAGGATGCCTCAGCCTTTGTGCTTCCATCCTCGAATTATTAAAAATATATCCCCCCACCCCCTTTCCCGTGTGAAAGTGATATGCAAAAACTTATGTTTAAGTCTGTTGGATACTTAGTTGAATTAGCCCTGCCAGTCTTTTTAAAAGGAATAATAGAAGATTCTGTGAATTATTTGAAACACAATCCGGTTGGGAACAGGAAAAGGATTCTGTTGAGGCTTCAGTAATTTACCTAATTCATTGATATACAGTAATAGAATTCTTTATTGGCCAAGTGTCATTGAACGCACAAGGAATTTATCATTCCTTCATTAAAATAATAGGCCTCCTTATTGTAAAAATTGGCTAAAACTTCAGCTTTGATGTGCTCACAAATTGTGGCAGTGCACAACATTTATGTGCATGGCTGGATCAGGTTGAGTTAAGAATCACTTATAACCGCCCATTTTAAGCATAGAACTATAGTGTCCAAACTAGCGTGGTTATGCATTATAGTATTATATATTATGGTATGTGTGTATTATGACTGAACAAACGGCTTGTCATTGTTTACAGACTCATTTGTCTACTATTTATCTTCTATTAAGTGTTGTACCTTATGATTCTTGATGAATTTACTTATTTATTTATTAGATTTGTATGCCGCCCCTCTCCGAAGACTCGGGGCGGCTAACAACAATAAAAAAGACAATGTAAACAAATCTAATATTAAAAATAATCTAAAAAAAGCCAATCATACAAACAAGCATACCATGTTTAAATTCTATAAGCCTAGGGGGAAGGGAAGAATTTCAATTCCCCCATGCCTGACGACAGAGGTGGGTTTTCAGGAGCTTGCGAAAGGCAAGGAGGGTGGGGGCAACTCTGATACCTGGGGGGAGCTGGTTCTAGAGGGTCCGGGCCACCACAGAGAAGGCTCTTCTCCTGGGTCCCGCCAAATGACATTGTTTAGTCGACGGGACCCAGAGAAGGCCAACACTGGGAACTAACCGGTCGCTGGGATTCATATCTTCATTTTATGTACACTGAGAACATAACCACCAATGATAAATTCCTTGCGTGTCCAATCACACTTTGCCAATAAAGAATTCTAATCAAATCTAATTTCTGATGTGCTATATCAATTGTCTAGTGCCCATGGTGGCTGCATTCATTTCTAATGTACGTTTTTTGTTACAGGGAAGAGCTTCCTTGGTTTTTGTTTGATGCTACTGAAAGTACCGTTCAACTCAAAGATGAAGCATAAAGGTATTGATAAAAAAAAATTCTTTTATTTTTAAAGTTTTGATGGACAGCTGTCAAAACTCGTTCCAGCCTCCATCTCTTTGTGCTTCCCTCCCCGAATTATTAAAAATATATTCCCCCCCCCCCCTTTCCCATGTGAAAGTGATGGTGGAGGAAAAAACCCACATAACTGCTCAAAATTAATCAACTTGTGCGTGATAATCTCCAGATTGCAAAACTTGATTAAGGTAAATGTATCTTCCTTAGTTTAGGAACAAATGGATTTTTCCCTTGAACAAATAATTGCCTGTACAGTGATACCTCTACATACGAACTTAATTTGTACCGTGACCAGGTTCTTAAGTAGAACGGTTTGTAAGAAGAAGCAATTTTTCCCATAGGAATCGGTGTAAAAGCAAATAATGCGTGCGATTGGGGAAACCACAGGGAGGGTGGAGGCCCTGTTTCCTCCCAGGAGATTCCTAGAGAGGCCCCACGGAGGCTTCTCCCTGCCTATTCTGGCCCTGTTTCCTCCCCCGAGATGCCCTTGCCTTTTCTGGCCGTTTCCTCCCAGGAGGTTCATAGAGAGGCCCCATGGAGGCTTCTCCCTGCCTTTTCTGGTTACAGTTTCGGAGGCTCGGGTTTGTAAGTGAAAAATGGTTCTTTGGAAGAGGCAAAAAAAAAAATCTTACAACACCTGGTTCTTATCTAGAAAAGTTCGTAAGTAGAGGGGTTTACCACTGTAGTTCTAATTAAATGTAGATGAATGGAGGGATGTGTTCAACATAATTGGATCCAACAGGGACACCTGGAGAGGTCACACTCTTCCAGCTCTGTCCATGTGGCGTACGGGAGCGTAGGCTTCTGTCCTATGACGTATGGTCCCCTTCCACACTGTTGGAGAGCAAGTTGGACCTCCACGGTCTGCAGCCTGCATATTCCTACTGCTTCTCTGAGTCTTTTCGACCATGACGGAGGAGATAAACCATGCAGGAGACATTTCGCCTTGCGTCTTCTCTCTTCCTTGTTCTGGCCTTTGCCACGTTTTATGTTTGGTGGGATTTTGGGGAGTTGGAAGTCTACAAGTCTTGAACTTGTCAAGGTCAAACACTCCTGCTCTGTGCTTTGCTTTCATGCTCTTTGCTTCAGGATTTTGAACTGGAGCGCCTTATACGTTTTCATAAAATGTAAAGTTGCCTCAAGTTGTCCAACCAACTCTAGATGAAATTATATTTACTGAAAACAGCAATAAACCACAGAATTGTATAAGTGCATTAGTTAATTGGGATAATAGTTTGTTTCTCTCCATCTTCGGTGTAAATGGGGTTATATGTATAAATGAAGCAAAATTTCATTTTCATATATGCTGATTATACATTTAAAGTGACAAAAGATTCTTTTTTGCCAAAAAGTTTTTTATTTTTTTCTGTACCATGAAAACATGCTTACAACATCACATACCTTCATTACAGCTTAAAACATATCTCTTAAGCACAATTTTAATAAAAAATATTACATATCTATTTATTGTATCTTTCGATCTATATTGCTTATCTGTTGCTGCCTTTTCTAATTTATCTCCTAATTAAATTTACTGATAATGTTCCTTCACGTCTTTAATATATCTCTAATTTCTTAAATCTGGGCCATAGTGCCTCCACTTCTTCTGTATTTACTTTCCTAATAACTAAAAACCCTTATCCAATAATAAACCCACCTTTTTCTTATATTTAATATTCAACATCCAATTATAATGTCTTTTTATATAATTTCTATTTAATAGACTGTCTAGTTGGGAACAGACACTGAAAACATTCCATTCATTTTCATCCTAATTTATCTTCCTCTTGGTGCTACATTATATATTCCCTAATTCTAAATTTAATCCAAATCTAATTAATACTCATTCTAATGTATATTTATACACCTTATTATATGTACTTTAATTGTAATCAATCTTCTAATAACATGTAAATATTAACCAATATAAAACTTACATTGTGACAAAAGATTCTATTTCATTCTATTCATTTTTTTAATAAAATATTTTTTATTGATTTTTAACCATTTAAAATCACACAACATAAAACAGTGCGTTGTGAATTGTGCCCACCACCCCGACATACACACATTCCCCACCACCAAATTGGGGGTATTTCTTTTATAATCCACTTAACCCAAGAGCAATATATCTGTCTACATATTATAGAGTGATTCTAGTTTATTTCTTGTAGCTTGGTCTCGGATTCTGCTCGTCATATATCGTCTTACCTTGTCCCACCGTCCCATCAGTTGTCCCAACTCAGTTTCATTATCCAAATTTATCCTTTTTTCCATAATTTCAAATTGAATATGATCCACCATGTACCTGTTCCAATTTTGCATTGTCCATTTTGTCGCATCCTTCCAACCCAAAACTATTACTGCCTGAGCACTTTCTATTGCTGCTTTTTTTATTTCTCTAAATTCTCCCATCGCATTGCTTTTTACTAGTACTGCCATTTCCTTAGTGATTGTCCATTGTATATTTAGCATTCCATTGATATCCTCTTTCACTTTTTGCCAAAATTCCTGCACTATCGGGCATTCCCAAAACATATGCATAAACACTCCTTTATCTTGACAACCATGCCAACAATTCCCCCTGACATTCTGCTGAAAATTTTTTTCATTCTATTCATGACTTTGGGGGATGAAATTCCTGCTTTTAATTGATTGATATATTTTTTCTTTTGAATTGAATTACTGAGATCTGGAGCTATCAAAAATCTACTCCTACACTCTAAAATAGGGTCATTTTGTTTGTTTTTTCCTTAATCAGGTTACTTGAAGGGAGGACAAAATCTGAGACCATCCAACTGTGGTCAGTGTTGCTGCCGAGGAAGAATTGCCAGAGCAAAGAACAACTCAAAGCAACACATGGTCAGAAGATTTTTCAGCACTTATTGCATCCGCTGATTCGTGCCCAGCCGCCCTATTTAGGGTGACTCGTTCCCTCCTTGATGGAAAGGGGGGTGGGATGGAGAAGCCCCTGCAGAGTAGAAGTGAGGAGCTGGTATTGATAAAATAAATTTCTATTGGATAAAGTTGCTCAGATATGGACAGGCCTGGACTCTGAGTTCTGATCGAGATGTCTTAGCCCTGTTTATATGGGATGAATTTGAGCCTGTGACACCTGAGGAAGTAGACAAGGCTTTGGGAGCTTATTTGATGGACCCGTGCCCCTCCCGACTGGTTTCAGCCAGTAGGAAGGTTAAGGTGAAGCTGGCTCCCAGGTTTGGTTAGCATCTTGAGGGAGGGGTCCTTCTCGCCATGATGAAAGGAAGTGGTTGTGAGGCCCCTCCCCAAGAAGCCTCCCCTGGACCCAGCTGTATTAAATAACTTTTGTCCACCTCCAACCTACCCCTTTTTGAGTGGTGGTGCTCCACTTCCTATGGTCATTGGATGAAACTTATCTAGACCCTTTTCAATTCCCCTCTCCCCCCCCGGCCCGGTGAAATACGGACATTTCATACAAAAGTCCTATGTTGAAGGGGAGCGACAACTCAGTGGCCCCACTGTGCTACAGCGTTCTTTGAAAGAATGAGTTTGGCAAACGCGAGTTCATTTACACAACAAACGCACTCGCCAGAAGCAACATCATGACCTGACCTATCCATATGGCAACGTGTCCATTCCCATGACCTCTGCTCAGAATTCAAAAGGCGCCAGGACGAGGAGAGAGTGATCCTTACGTTGACCACTGCGCTGACTCAGATGCGAGACCAATGGCCAACATCCCAAAACCAGGTATGCACGCCTCTAACTTACTCTATATCAACTTTAAATGCAAGTTACTTAACATTGCTGTTCTGACTAGTTTGAATTGATGGACGAGTTTCAACGTTACATATCTAACCTGGGTCAAAAGTAGAAGGTATGAGTTTGCCTTGGGCTCTTTTAGCTATACACGGGCAGTTTGGCTTCCCTTACGTTATGTAGGTACACATCGCTGTTAGATGAACTTTCAGCGATGGAACTTTAGCAGTACAGTGGTGCCTCTACTTAAGAACTTAATTCGTTCCGTGACCAGGTTCTTAAGTAGAAAACTTTATAAGGAGAAGCAATTTTTCCCATAGGAATCGATGTAAAAGCAAATAATGCATGCGATTGGGGAAACCACAGGGAGGGTGGAGGCCCTGTTTCCTCCCAGGAGATTCCTAGAGAGGCCCCACAGAGGCTTCTCCCCACCTTTTCCGGCCCTGTTTCCTCCCAGGAGATTCCTAGAGAGGCCCCACAGAGTCTTCTCCCCTCCTTTTCCGGCCCTGTTTCCTCCCAGGAGATTCCTAGAGAGGCCCCACAGAGGCTTCTCCCCACATTTTCCGGCCCTGTTTCCTCCCAGGAGATTCCTAGAGAGGCCCCACAGTCTTCTCCCCACCTTTTTCGGCCCTGTTTCCTCCCAGGAGATTCCTAGAGAGGCCCCACAGTCTTCTCCCCACCTTTTCCGGCCCTGTTTCCTCCCAGGAGATTCCTAGAGAGGCCCCACAGAGGCTTCTCCCCACATTTTCCAGCCCTGTTTCCTCCCAGGAGATTCCTAGAGAGACCCCACAGTCTTCTCCCCACCTTTTCCAGCCCTGTTTCCTCCCAGGAGATTCCTAGAGAGGCCCCACGGAGTCTTCTCCCCACCTTTTCCGGCCCTGTTTCCTCCCAGGAGATTCCTAGAGAGGCTTCTCCCTGCCTTTTGTGGTTGGTTTCGGAGACTCGGGTTTGTAAGTGGAAAATGATTCCTGAGAAGAGGCAAAAAATACCTTGAACTTCCCGGTCCTTATCTAGAAAAGTTTGTAAGTAGAGGGGTTTACCACTGTAGTTCTAATTAAATGTAGATGAATGGAGGGATGTGTTCAACATAATTGGATCCAACAGGGACACCTGGAGAGGTCACACTCTTCCAGCTCTGTCCATGTGGCGTACGGGAGCGTAGGCTTCTGTCATATGACGTATGGTCCCCTTCCACACTGTTGGAGAGCGAGTTGGACCTCCACGGTCTGCAGCCTGCATATTCCTACTGCTTCTCTGAGTCTTTTTGACCATGACGGAGGAGATAAACCATGCAGGAGACATTTCCCCTTGCGTCTTCTCTCGTCCTTGTTCTACGCCTTGCATGACCAGCCTTGGCCACGTTTTGTGGGTTTTGGGGAGTTGGGAAGTGCACGAGTCTTAAATTTGTCAAGGTGAAACACTCCTGCTCTATGCTTTGCTTTCATGCTCTTTGCTAATGTGTTTTTGCTTCGGTGTGGGGTTCCAGGATTTTGAATTGGAGCGCCTTATGTTTCCATAAAATGAAAACGTAGGATTTTATTTGTAAGTTGCCTCAAGTTGTCCCACCAACTCTACATAAAGTACAACATATTAAAGTTACTTGAAAAAAAATCAAATCCAGGAGCACACAGTGATGATTGATTAAACTTCTTTATAAACATAGTAACATGAATTTGCAACACCTTAAGCCGAGTTCTTCAAGCAGTTACAGACAGCAGAGAACAGTTTCAGCACAGGACGGAGAGTGCAGAATGGACCTGGAGCCAATCCCAGCCTTTAGCTAAAGTTTCAATTTCGATTCTCTGCACAGACTCCGGTGTGGTTAACTCCCATTGGTTGACTTAGTTGCTATGCCTATTCATTGACTGTACTATATTTCTATTTCCATTCTATTCTTTCAGTATATGTTACCTTATCTACAGCAGTGTTTTTCAACCAGTGTGCCAAGGCACACTAGTGTGCCGCGAGACATGGTCAGGTGTGCCGCAAAGCTTAGAGAGAAAGAAAGCAAGAGAGAGAGAAAGCAAGAGAGAGAGAAAGAAAGCAAGAAAGGGAGAGAGAGAGAGAGAGAAAGAGAACAAGAGAGAGAAAGGGAAAGAACAAGAGAAAGAGAAAGAAAGAAAGCAAGAGAGAGAAAGAGGGAGGGAAGGAGAGAAAGACAGAGGGAGAGAGAAAGAGCAAAAAAGAGGAAGAAAGGAAGAGAAAGAGGGATGGAGAGAGAGAAAGAAAGAGGAAGGAGGGGAGAGAAAGAGGGAGGGAGAAAGAAATAGAGTGAAGGGGAGGAAGAGAGAGAGAATTTTTTTGTCCAAACTTTTTTTAGCCTCCCCCCCCCCCTGCTCAATGTGCCCCAGGGTTTCGTAAATGTAAAAAATGTGCCGTGGCTCAAAAAAGGTTGAAAATCACTGGTCTACAGGGTGTCCAGCAAACCTGGAAAACAGGGAAATCAAGGAATTATCAGGGAAATCAGCGATTCGGGAAATATCGGGGAATTTGAGAAAAAAATAGAATAAATCGGGGGCGGGTGTGTGTGCAACCAAACTATTAAAATATTTTAAAAGTCGGGGGAAAATCATGTAAAAAAAATTGCGCTGCCTGGCAGAGTCAAGCAAAAATGAGCATAACTGTGGCAACAACTCTCCACGGCTTAGCCGTTTGGTATGACGTCATCTACGACCACGCCTTAACTAGATTGCATGTCACAGGGAAATGTTGGAAATATCAGGAGATTTCAAAATTGCTTTCCCCCTGCACACCCTGTATCTAATGAATTCGTGACCTCAAAGGGATGGAATCCCTGCTTTTAGTTCATGGTTATTTTTCCACCAAATTACTGAATTACTGAGATCTAGAGCTATCAAAAATCTAGTTTTGTGGAGTCTAAAATGTGATTATATTTTTGTTTACTTTTCCTTGCCAGGTTATTTGAAGGGAAGCATCAAATGTTCTCAATATTGCTGTGGAAGAGAAACCTATTTGGGACCGGCTTGGAGGAATGAAAACCTTAGTTAGATCAAGCAGCATCAGAAATCTGGCACTAATGAATCGGTCGCGGCACAGCTCAAAGCCACGCGGGTTCGGAAGAGGTGGCGAGTCCTGACCCATAGAATGACCAAGAATTAGGCGTGACTCAATGGATAACATCATCAACGTCGAACCGCAGCAGCCTTTACCGTGTTGGCCACAGAAAATTGCACCTGTGGTCGTTGCTTGTATCGGCAACAGCACAAGCACTTCCGTCAATTGATTTTTCTTAGTTTGCCATGAGAACCTTTGGCAAGCTCGGAAAACCCAAATGGCTCAACTTTACTTTGTAAATGATGGCACATTGTTGAACATCTGTGAACCTTCTAATTTGAATTAGTGGCTTTGGTGCAAGGGTAGGCAAAGTTGGCTCTTCTATGACATGTGGACTTCATTTCCCAGAGTTCCTGACCAACATGATTGGCTCAGGAGTTCTGGGAGTTGAAGTCCACAAGTCATAGAGGAGCCGACTTTGCCTGCCCCTGGGTTGGTGAGACATCTAGAGCGACGCCGGAGAGCCAATAAATCCAGGTCTGACCGAACATGATTAAGAACCTTTATCAGTGGCAATGCGGGTGGAGAAATGTTCACAATTTTTTTTTGTGCCCATGGATTCTTGCCTGGCTGCCCTTTTTAAGGGGACCCCCCCTCAATGTAGAGAGAGCGTCAGGATGAAGTGGAGAAGGCTGTAGGAGCTGGTCCTGTGACTCCTGATGAAGCGGAGAAGGCTGTGGGAGCGATGAGCGCCTCCACTTGTTTATTGGACCTATGCCCCTCCTGGCTGGTTTCGGCCAGCCAGGAGGTGACAGGAGGCTGGATCCAGGTGTTAGTCAACACCTTCTTGAATGAGGAGGTCCTTTCCACAGCCGGTAAAGGAAGCGGTTGTGGGACCCTTCCTCGAGCCCCACCTGGATCCAGCTTTATTGAACAACTATCCTCTAGTCTCCAATCTGCCTTTCTCGGGGAAGGTTGTGGAGAAAGTGGTGGCTCTCCAACTCCTGCGGTCGTTGGAAAAAACATTACCTAGAGTATAGGGGTAGGCAAAATTGGTTCTTCTATGACTTCTGGCCTTCAATTCCCAGAATTCCTGAGTCAATCATGCTAGCTCAGGAATTCTGGGAGTTGGAGTCCACATGTCATAGTAGACGAGCCAACTTTGACTACATCTGACCTAGACCCATTTCAATCTGACTTGATACCCGGTTATAGCATAGAAACCACTTGGTGTTGATGATGGATGGTCTGACGTGCCCGGGATGGAGGGGAGCCATTCCTCTATCCTGGTGTTTTGGATCTTTCAGTGGTGTTCAATACCGTCAACCATGGTATCCAACTGTGATGACTTGGGAGTGGGAAGCACTATTGTAGTTCTCCCATCTATGGCAGGAGATCAGAGGTCGACCTCTTAGCCCCTCCTTTGTGGGGTGCCGCAGGGTTCAGTCCTCTTCTGGTTAACTTGTACATGAAACCCCTGGGTGAGATAATCCAACTTGCACAGCGTGAGATACCAACAGTGCGCTGATGAAGTACATTTCTACCGTGTGTCAGTTCCAACAAGATTAGACCCAACATTTTACTGTTATGGTAAATTAAATTTTTACATTGCTTTTACTAGTGTAAGCCGCCCCAAAGTCCAATTGGATTTGTGCGGCATATTAAATAAATAAAAATTCATCCAAGCTATGCTTTTAACAAGCCCCTGTCTAGCTTAATAGAATTTGGGGGATTCTATTTGAGGTCACTGGGCAGCGTAAGTTGAGAGGAACTCTTAAATGGAGAACAGGAGGAACATAATCTTGAATTTCTGGGTCTTTGTCAGTCCCTTTAATTTATTTATTTATTGGATTTGTATGCCACCCCTCTCCGGAGACTCGGGGCGGCTAACAGCGACAATAAAATAGTGTACAATAGTAACTTGGTATTAGAAATGATTAAAAATCCATTAATATAAAAACCATAAATTTTAATAAAAATTATACTGTATATTTTACTGGAACTTAATAATGGGGTGTTTGTGTTTCCTTCTCTTTAACATTTTGCATTTATGGCTTTGCAAATCTTTATGTATTTACACTCATGTACGTATTAAAGATCAGTACCGTTCGTTTTATGTGCAAATCTTCGTGTTGTTGATTAGTTCAACTATAACTGGTTTTAATCCCATTACAGGAATAGTTCTCCACTGATTTTGGCCAAAGTTGAGAATTTTACAATTTACAATATTATTACATTTCTGTACATTCTGGGCAGCTTGTAATATGTATCGTTTTATTGTATTCCAAAACTTAACTCATCAAACCACCCTTGTATCTATTCAAATACCAATTGGCAAGCGATAAGTGAATTGACCTCTCATCTCTATAGTTGGTGCCACACCAAAATGTGGTTGAATGGTGCTATTTATTATTTTATTCAAATTTATAAGCCATCCCTCCTGACGATTTTAGGGCAGTGTACAATAGTAAAATGAGTACGGAAATAAAAAAAATTATAATAAAAACATAATTTAAAGCCCAATAGCACACATACAAATCAGTGAAGGGCTACCCAAAATTTTACTACCACGCTGGGCGTGGCTTATGCAGGATGCCCTGCATTTTTTCCCAACATCTGGATGGAAATTGGGTGCTCTGGGGTGGGGCTCCATGTTTGCTACCCCACTATTATGTCCCCCCCAATCTGTGCAGTAGCCCACCCCTGCATACAACTACCACTCATATTAACATAAGAGCCATGCTGAATGGGGCCAAAGCCCATCGAGTGCAGCATTCTGTGTCACCCCAGTGGCCCCCCAATTGTCCATGGGGATCTTGAAAAGAAAGAAGGCAAAACTCCCTTGACCCCCAACAAATGGGACACAAGGGAACCCTGCCGGCCTCAACCAACATAGAGGCGGCACATGGACATCTGTTTCAATAACCTCTGATACACTTGGCATCTATGAATCTGTCTAATCCTGCCTTGAAGCTCTCCAGGCTGACAGCTGTCACGACTTCTTCTGGAAGGGAATTCCATCAACCAAGGACCCTCTGGGTGAAGAAATATTTCCCTTTATTTGCCCTCACTTTCTTAGCTATGAGCTGTCCTAATGTTTCTCTATATTTTTTTACTAGAGAGGGGGGGCATATTAATTGGAAAAGGATGGGGCTTGTGTGGCAATGTGACAATACAGTACTGTACTCCTGAACTTGTGAACAGAATTGAGCCCTTTGATAAGTAAGGCAGCTGTCAAGTGAAATATTATTATTATTATTATTATGTCAGTACAACACAGCAAACGAGATCACTATGCTGGATTTCGTATTTCATCCCCAGTCGGGTGCTTCCCAAGCTCCTAGGACTGTGTGATGTAGTGGCGAATTATGTTTGCCGATCCCAGAAAGTGGCCTTTTGCAATTGACAGATGGAGATTTTGTCAATTCCAATGGTTTTCAAATGTCCGCTGAGATCCTTTGGCCCTGTGCCCAGCGTGCCAAGGACCACTGGGACCACTTTCACGGGCTTATGCCAGAGTCGTTGCAGCTCGATTTTTAGATCTTTGTATTTCACTAATTTCTCTAGCTGCTTCTCCTCAATTCTGCTGTCTCCTGGGATTGCGATGTCGATGATCCATACTTTCTTTTTCTCCATGATCACAATGTCTGGTGTGTTATGCTTCAGAATTCGGTCAGTCTGAAGTCGGGAGTCCCACAGTAGTTTTGCTTGCTCATTTTCGACCACTTTTTCGGGCTTATGATCCCACCAGTTCTTTGCCACTGGTAAATGGGAATTATTAATAATTAATAATATATTATTAGATCGTGCAGAATGCAGCTGCGAGAGCAATCATGGGCTTCCCAAGATATGCCCATGTTATACCAACACTCCGCAGTCTGCATTGGTTGCCGATCAATTTCTGGTCGCAATTCAAAGTGTTGGTTATCACCTATAAAGCCCTTCATGGCACCGGACCAGAATATCTCCGGGACCGCCTTCTGCTGCACGAATCCCAGCGACCGGTTAGGTCCCACAGAGTTGGCCTTCTCTGGGTCCCATTGACTAAGCAATGTTGTTTAGCGGGCCCCAGGGGAAGAGCCTTCTCTGTGGTGGCCCCGAC
Source organism: Erythrolamprus reginae (assembly GCF_031021105.1). Lineage (NCBI taxonomy): Eukaryota > Metazoa > Chordata > Lepidosauria > Squamata > Dipsadidae > Erythrolamprus > Erythrolamprus reginae. Next base: position 35,309,548 of record NC_091960.1, read on the forward strand.
CCTCTGGAACCAGCTCCCCCCAGATATCAGAGTTGCCCCCACCCTCCTTGCCTTTCGCAAGCTCCTTAAAACCCACCTCTGTCGTCAGGCATGGGGGAATTGAAATTTCCCTTCCCCCTAGGCTTATAGAATTTATACATGGTCTGCTTGTATGTATGAGTGGTTCTTTAAATTGGGGGTTTTTTAGATTATTTTTTAATATTAGATTTGTTTACATTGTCTTTTTATATTGTTGTTAGCCGCCCCGAGTCTTCGGAGAGAGGCGGCATACAAATCTAATAATAATAATAATAATAATAATAATAATAATAATAATAATAATAATAATAATAATAATAATAATAATAATAATAATCAATAATAATAACAACAACAATAATAATAATTACCCAAAGCGAAAGAAAACCTCAATTGCAGAAGAATGAAAAAAAGCGGGGGGGGGGGAGGAAGAGGCGTCTTTTAAATCTTCACCCTTTTCGGCCTGTAGGGGGCGCGTCTCTTTCAAGGCAGCCCGGGCGCCCAGTGCGCATGCCCCTCAGGATCAGGCCGGAAGGGGGGCAAGGGGAGGGGGGAAGTGGAGAGAGAGAGAGAGAAGCTCGGCCCGACTTAGAAGCCGCGAAAGGACGGAGGTGAGTTGAGGGGGGGGGGCAGAAGGGCGGCGTGGGGAGGGGGAAACCCGGCAGGGGAGGGCGCTGAGGGCGGGAGGGGAAAGGTCATATCGCGCCCCCCCCCTTTCCCTTCAACCCCCCCCTCAACCCCCAAAATTGGCTGCTTGCTGAAGTTACCGGGCGGCCCACGTGCTCCGGGAGAGAAAGCGCCGCAGCCGAAGGTTCTAAGGATGGAACGTAAAGTGGCAACTCGGGGGGGGGGGGGCAGGAGAGCGAGAGCGCCGCCAGAGGGAAAGTGGGGGGGGGGCCACCGCGGATGAGACCGGTGCGTGGAGGGAGGGGGGAGCCCGCTTGCTCCTTCCCTCCCTCCCTCGCGTCTTTCCCGGGAAGGCAGGGCCCAGGCAGGCGGGAAATTCAAAAGAACAAGAAAAAATAAGCAGGCGGGAAAGCGGAGGAGGGGGAGGGAGGGAGGGAGTGTCGCAATCCCCTCCAACTTCATGAAAAGTTTCATTCCTGGCACAAAGACCATCATAATACAATTCAGTATAATGTGAACGGGTGCAAAGACGGGCTACAAAAACGGTGGAAGGCCTTAAGCATCGAACTTATCAGGAGAGACTGCATGGACTCCACCTGTAGAGTCTGCAGGAGGGGTCTCCAGCCTTTTTTCAGCCCCGCACATTTTTTTACATTTATTTATTTACTTACTTATTTATTAGATTTGTATGCTGCCCCTCTCCGAAGACTCGGGGCGGCTCACAAAAATAAAAAGACAATGTAAACAAATCTAATATTAAAAATAATCTAAAATAAACCCCCCAATTTAAAGAACCACTCATACCTACAAGCATACCATGTATAAATTCTATAAGCCTAGGGGGAAGGGAAATTTCAATTCCCCCATACCTGATGACAGAGGTGAGTTTTAAGGAGCTTGCGAAAGGCAACTCTGATCTCTGGGGGGAGTTGGTTCCAGAGGGTCGGGGCCGCCACAAAGAAGGTTCTTCCCCTGGGTCCCGCCAGATGACATTGTTTAGTCGACGGGACCCGGAGAAGGCCAACTCTGTGGGACCTAACAGGTCGCTGGGATTCGTGCGGCAGAAGGCGGTCCCGGAGATATTCTGGTCCGATGCCATGAAGGGCTTTATAGGTCATAACCAATTTACAAAATCCTGGGCACACCACCACCCAAAATTGCACAAAATGACACACTTCATTGAAACAGGACCAGGTTTCACACTGAGTATAAATACACTTAGAAACTATATTATTAACTATATGTATAATATGTACATATAGTTAATAGTATGGTTTCTAAATGTATTTATACTCACTTAGTGTGAAACCTGGACCTATTTCAATGAACAAAAATGGGATGTCCTGGCAGGAATGGTAGTTTGGGGACCCATGTTTAATTTCCCCACGACACACCTGACCATGTCTCACCGCATACTAGTGTGCCGCGGCACACTGGTTGAAAAAGACTGGTCTGGAGGACAGAAGGGAAAGGAGGGGGGACATGATCGGAACATTTAAATTGGGGTTTTTTAGATTATTTTTAATATTAGATTTGTTTACATTGTCTTTTTATTGTTGTTAGCCGCCCAGAGTCTGCAGAGAGGGGCGGCATACAAATCTGATTAATAAATAATAAATAAATAAAATATGTTCAAAGGTTAAATAAGGTTCAGGAGGGAAGTGTTTTTAATAGGAAAGTGAACACAAGAACAAAGGGGCACAATCTGAGGTCAATTGGGGGAAAGATCAAAGGCAACATGAGAAAATATTATTTTACTGAAAGAGTAGTAGATGCTTGGAACAAACTTCCAGCAGACGTGGTCGGTCAATCCACAGGAACTGAATGTAAACATGCCTGGGATAAACATAGATCTATCCTAAGATAAAATACAGGGAATAGTATAAGTCTGCAGAGAGGGGCGGCATACAAATCCAATAAATAATAATAATAATAATAATAATAATAATAATAATAATAATAATAATAATAATAATAATAATAATAATAATAATAATGGCAGACTAGATGGACCAGGAGGTCTTTTTCTGCCGTCAGTCTTCGATGCTTCTATGAACGAAGAAGGAAGGAAGGAAAGAAAGAAAGAAAACGAAGGAAGAGGAGGAAGGAGGAGAAAGAAGGAAGGTAGGGAAAGGAAGGAAGGAAGAATCCACAATAACAGAATTGAAACATGCCCGGGATAAATAGATCCATCCTAAGATAAAATACAAAGAATAGTATAAGGGCAGACTAGATGGACCAGGAGGTCTTTTCCTGTCGTCAATCCTCTTATGTTTCTATGAATGGGGAAGGAAGGAAGAGAAAGAAAGGAAGGAAGAATCCACAGTCACTGAATTGAAACATGCCTGGGATAAACATAGATCCATCCTAGAGATAAAATACAGGAAATAGTATAAGGGCAGACTAGAGGGACCATGAAGTCTTCTTCTGCCATCAATCTTCTATGTTTCTACAATGTAGGAAGTTAGCATCCACCCCTCTCCTAGAAAAAATAAATACATATCGTAGGAAATATTTTTAAAAGGCAAAGCATTATAGAGAATATCTCCAGAAAGGTGCATTTAAGCAAGGAAAAAAACCTCACTCTTAGTAGCCTCCACTTTGTCAATGTGCTGAAGTCCAGATATCTTCAAGTTGTCAAGGTTGGGAAACACTATTTTAGATGGATTTTCACTCCAAAAGCATTTTATTAAAATAAATTTGATTTTTTAAAAAAATCTGATTTGAATTTTTAAAAACCTGGTTGAATTTTTTAAAAAAAAATCCTATTTTTTATTTTTTTTAAAAAGCACCGTTTTCTAATCCACCCTGTGTGTGAGCGATTGACCGTAGGCCAAACCCAAGAGCCCGCTTGTTAACGTGGTGAGTTTGATTGGAAACATTTCTGAGTAATATTCTGATCTTCCTTTTGTCTTACGGTTTTCAAGAGTCCATGTGCTTTCCAAGCATAGCCAAGCTCTTGAGAGGACCCAACAGGTGGCCCTAAGGCAGCGGCCCACTGCGGTTGTGAGCTTGCATGCGGGTAAGTAACAAGGCTTTACTATATTCGAGGGTTCTTTGCAAATAGCCTCAGGAGGTGTAAAAGAAGGGAAGGCTTTGTCCACTACACATGGCTTCTGTCCATGAGTAATTTCACTTTTAAGACATGGTGGTTTGTTTCTCCTTATGCAAGCAGGGGGCTGTCCCATTCAGAATGTAGCTTGCTCCCAGAAAAGGAAATATATGTATGTATATACAGGGGGTGGACAAAAAATTGGAAACACCTTGCAGCTCTTCCGTGGAATCCAGATTCGTAAAGCTCCCTTGGAACAGTTTTTGTGGAAACTGGGTTCTGTACGTGTCTGTTGAGCTCTGCAGTGATTTTAGGAGCTGCGGTCTTGCGATCCACTCTAACAATTCGCTTTAGAGTCCGACGGTCTGACCAGACCTGTGCTTGGCTGAGGACGTTTTCCCTTCTCTTTCAAAAGCAGTCATGAAATTTTGAGACATGACCTCTTGAAACGCCAAACATTCAGGCACTTTCTGTTACACGAGCGCCTGCCATTCGAGCACCAACCATTTGGCCTCTTTGAAAGTCTGAGAGGTCTGCCATTTCTAGAAGGTTATAACCCATTTCCTTAAATTTCTGTAAAAAAAAGGTAGTTTAGACAAACATATCAAATATCAGAATTTTTTTAAAAAAACATTAAAATATGTCAAGCATTGATTGATTTGAACATGTTCAAACATTATGAAGCTAAAAAGTCAGGTGTTTCCATTTTTTTGTCCACCCCCTTTATGAATACATACATACATACAGTGATACCTCTACCTAAGAACGCCTCTACCTAAGAACGCCTCTAAACAGGTCAGAAAAGGCGGGGAGAAGCCTCTCTCTAGGAATCTCCTGGGAGGAAACAGGACCGGAAAAGGCAGGGAAAAGCCTCCATGGGGCCTCTCTAGGAATCTCCTGGGAGGAAACAGGACTGGAAAAGGTGGGGAGAAGCCTCCATTGGGCCTCTAGGAATCTCCTGGGAGGAAACAGGGCCAGAAAAGGCAGGGAGAAGAAGCCTCCGTGGGGCCTCTCTAAGAATCTCCTGGGAGGAAACAGGGCCAGAAAAGGCAGGGAGAAGCCTCCGTGGGGCCTCTCTAAGAATCTCCTGGGAGGAAACAGGGCCAGAAAAGGCAGGGAGAAGCCTCCGTGGGGCCTTTCTAGGAATCTCTTGGGAGGAAACCGTGCTGGAAAAGGTGGGGAGAAGCCTCCATTGGGCCTCTCTAGGAATCTCCTGGGAGGAAACAGGACCGGAAAAGGCGGGGAGAAGCCTCCGTCGGGCCTCTCTAGGAATCTCCTGGGAGGAAACGGCTTCCACCCTCCCTGTGGTTTCCCCAATCGCACACATTATTTGCTTTTACATTGATTCCTATGGAAAAAAATTGCTTCTTCTTACAAACATTTCCACTTAAGAACCTAGTAACGGAACGAATTAAGTTCGTAAGTAGAGATACCACTGTATGTTTATCCCAGGCATGTTTAAAAATTCAGTTACTGTGGATTGACCAACCACGTCTGCTGGAAGTTTGTTCCAAGCATCTACTACTCTTTCAGTAAAATTATATTTTCTCACGTTGCTTCTGATCTTTCCCCCAACTCACTTCAGATTGTGTCCCCTTGTTCTTGTGTTCACTTTCCTATTAAAAACACTTCCCTCCTGAACCTTATTTAACCTTTTAGCCTATTTAAATGTTTCGATCATGTCCCCCCTTTCCCTTCTGTCCTCCAGACTATACAGGTTGAGTTCATGAAGTCTTTCCTGGTAAGTTTTATGCTTAAGACCTTCCACCATTCTTGTAGCCCGTCTTTGGACCCGTTCAAATTATATTGAAGTGTATTATTATTATTTTCTCCCTAGTCTCTGTGCCAGCTACTTACTTGTAATGAAATTTGATTTGAAGTTAACACGTTGAGATTTCTTTTCATTGAGATCTGTTCTACTTCTCTTCTGTCTCTCAGCTTTAAAGAAACATGTCGAGAAAACGGGTCTTAACAAAAGATGACATTGTAAAAGCCAAGCGGACTAAAGGTGAGATGCCCCTTGTTGGAAATAATGGCTCGGATCCAAGCACTTCCCGTGCTTCAGCAACGAAAATTTTAATCTGGCTCTTTACCGTATTTATCGGAATATAAGACACACTTTTCCTCCCGACCCCTACTAAAAGTGGCTGAAAATTTAGGTCAATATTCCTCTTCTTAACAGTCTATATTTGTCTTACATATCAAACATGGGAGTGTTTTGCATGGTATGTCTGTATGTATGTTTGGTTTTTATATTAATGGGTTTTTAATCGTTTTAGGTATTGGATTATTATTGTACGCTGTCTTATTATTGCTGTTAGCCGCCCCGAGTCTCCGGAGAGGGGCGGCATACAAATCCAATGAATGAATGAATGAATGAATGAATGTGGAAGGTAATCCACCAACTAGCCATAGTTAACCACTATACCTAATTGAAGCCTTCAATTGAAACACAGCAGCAGGCTTTCTTGTAAAAATATATTTTACCTTCCTATCAAACTGCTTCTCTAAATAAACTATCACTTTTACATTTAACCACTATGATAAAATATCCACAATAGTATTATACAGTGTTCCCTCGATTTTCGCGGGGGATGCGTTCCGAGACTGCCCGCGAAAGTCGAATTTCCGCGAAGTAGAGATGCGGAAGTAAATACACTATTTTTGGCTATGAACAGTATCACAAACCTTCCCTTCACACTTTAAACCCCTAAATTGCAATTTCCCATTCCTTTAGCAACCATTTAGATTATTACTCACCATGTTTATTTATTAAAGTTTATTAAAAAATATATTTATTAAAGGCAGACGAAACTTTGGCGATGACATATGACGTCATCGGGCGGGAAAAACCGTGGTATAGGGAAAAAACCCACGAAGTATTTTTTAATTAATATTTTTGAAAAACATATAGACTATGGTATAGACATAAAACATAAATGTCTATGGTAATAACTTTTCACGAAGTTTGAACCTGTGAAAATCGAGGGAACACTGTATAACTCTTATTACATCCACCACTGCAAACACTAACTACAAAGCACTCTATAACAAGCTACTGTAACAAACCACACCCATGCTAGGGTGTTACTCCTATCATATAGGTTACAGCCAATCAGGTTGCAGCACAATCAGTAAACCGGGGTGGCGCAGCAGGTAGAGGGTTGTACTGCAGGCCACTGAAGCTGACTGTAGACCTGTAGGTCAGCGGTTCAAATCTCATCACTGGCTCAAGGTTGACTCAGCCTTCCATCCTTCCGAGGTGGGTCAAATGAGGACCCGGATTGTGGGGGCCATAGGCTGGCTCTGTTAAGAAGTGCTATTGCTACAACATGTTGTAAGCCACCCTGAATTAAATAAATAAACCCATGATTACATAAATAAATTATAAATAAATTTATTGGATTTGTATGCCACCCGTCTCCGGAGACTCGGGGCGGCTAACAGCAATAATAAGACAGTGTACAATAATAATCCAATACTAAAAACAATTAAAAACCCATTAATATAAAAAACCAATCATACATACAAACATACCATGCATAAAATTGCAAAGGCCTAGGGGGAAAGAGTATCTCAGTTCCCCCATGCCTGGCAGCAGAGGTGGGTTTTAAGTAGCTTACGAAAGGCAAGGAGGGTGGGGGCAATTCTAATCTCTGGGGGGAGTTGGTTCCAGAGGGCCAGGGCCGCCACAGAGAAGGCTCTTCCCCTGGGTCCCGCCAAGCAGCATTGTTTAGTTGACGGGACCCGGAGAAGACCTACATGCTGATTATGGCTTTCATTAGCCTTCCCATGGTTACGTACCATTTTACTAGCATTGTAACATTACTCCCCAGAAATAAACTTATTTCTGACAAAACATATATTACAGCTTACAAAATCCATCACTGCTTCTGTGTTTCTTCCAACTGCTCTTATCCAGTTTGCCATTCCTCACACCAAAGCGAGCCCGGACTGGTGCTGACCCTGGGTCAAGGTGATCTCGGACAGCTGGGCCTTGGACCAGATGTACTGGCCCGGAAGAGGCCCGCCGTGGTTCACCTCCCCGAGAAAATGATCCAGGTTGAGGCCGGAGGAGTCCATACGGTCTGTCTGAGCAAGACAGGCAAGGTGAGTCCAAAGAAACCTCGGTTTCCTACAGAGTAGAGTGCTTAAATTCATTCCTTCATTGGACTGCATTGGTGGCCGATTGGTTTCCGGACACAATTCAAAGTGTTGGTGATGACCTATAAAGCCCTGCATGGCACCGGGTCAGATTACTTACGGGACCTCCTTCTGCCGCATGTTAAACCGGTTAGGTCCCACAGAGTTGGCCTTCTCCAGATCCCGTCAGCCAGACAATGTCCATGGGGAAGGGCCTTCTCTGTGGCGGCCCCCCCCCGGCCCTCTGGAATCAGCTCCCTCCAGAGATTCGCACTGTCCCCACCCTCCTCGCCTTCCGTAAGAGTTAAGACTCATTCATGTAGCCAGGCATGGGGCAGTTAGTGGTTGTGAATGAATTGGCGGGCTGATTTTAATATATTGGGATTTTCGTTCGTAAATTTTTAATTAATTATCACAATACCTCCGGGACCGCCTTCTGCCGCCTGAATCCCAGCGACTGGTTAGGTCCCACAGAGTTGGCCTTCTCCGGATCCCGTTGACTAAACAATGTCGTCTGGCGGGACCCAGGGGAAGAGCCTTCTCTGTGGCAGCCCCGGCCCTCTGGAATGAACTCCCCCTGGAGATTCGAACTGCCCCTACCCTCCTTGCCTTCCGCAAGACCTTGAAGACCTATCTATGTCGCCAGGCATGGGACAATTGGGACAACCCCCCCCTCCAGAGTAATGGACAGACAGATGGAATTGTCCTTGGGATGCAAAACCCACAGCCACTCCGTCTTGTCGGGGTTGAGTTTGAGCCAGTTAGCACCCATCGAGATGCGATCAGCCTCCAGACACTGGCACATCACTTCCACTGCTTCGCTGAGTGGACACAGGGTGGAGATGTATATCTGACTGTTACCAGCATACTGATGGTAACTCACCCTGTGCCCTTGGATGATCTCACCCAAATTATACTTCTTTTTCTAGCTATTTCTTGAAGCTAGAACAGTGGCACCTCTGCTTAAGAACACCTCTACGTAAGAACTTTTCTAGATAAGAACCGGGTCTTCCCAGCATGATCCAACTGGATCTCTTCAGCAAGATTTACTGGGATGAAACGGTTGGGGATGAAGGAATTCCTGCAACTGAACTATTTCCCTTCTGCAACCAAGCCATCTCCTTGAGGGTAGATTTCATATATATATACAGTGGTACCTCTACTTAAGAATGCCTCTACTTAAGAACTTTTCTAGATAAGAACCGGGTGTTCGAGATTTTTTTGCCTCCTCTCAAGAAACATTTTCTACCTAAGAACCCGAGCCCGGAAAAATTTCCCAGGAAATTTGAGAGCAGCACGAAGGCCCGGCCAGTTTCCTGCCATTCCCCCTTTAATCCCGTCCATCTCGGGCTTTTCTGGGCCGCCAGAGGAGCCTTTCGGTGGCGCTTAAGGAGGCTTTGGCAGCCCAGAGTGAACGGAGCGTTTTCCTTTCTCTGGGTGCTTGGAGAGGGAATAAACCTCTGCCAGCGCCCAGAGAAAAGAAACGCTCTTTTTGCTCTGGGCAGCGACTGTCCTCCTCTTCTTCTTCCTCCTCCTCCCACCCAAATTCTGAGCTTTTATTTCTTTCCTAATGGGTTTGCATGCATTATTTGCTTTTACATTAATTCCTATGGGAAAAATTGCTTCTACTTTCAAACGTTTCTACTTAAGAACCTGGTCACGGAACAAATTAAGTTCTTAAGTAGAGGTGCCACTATATTCTCGTAGGTACAGGGGCATCAAACAAGGCTTGGGGGCTGGATCCAGCCCGCGGGGTGCTTATATTAATTAATTAATTAATTAATTAATTAATTAATTAATTAGATTTGTATGCCGCCCCTCTCCGAAGACTCGGAGCGGCTCACAACAGCAAAACAATACAAATCCAATAATTAAAACAATTTAAAAACCTTACTATAAAAAGCAATCATACATCTCATATAAACCATACATAAAGCAGAAACGGCCCAGGGGAGTAAATTCCTCCATGCCTGACGACAGAGGTGGGTTTTAAGGAGTTTGCGAAAGGCAAGGAGGGTGGGGGCAATCCTGATCTCTGGGGGGGAGTTGATTCCAGAGGGCCGGGGCCGCCACAGAGAAGGCTCTTCCCCTGGGTCCCGCAAGACGACACTGTTTAGTCGATGGGACCTGGAGAAGGCCAACTCTGTGGGACCTAATCGGTCGCTGGGATTCGTGCGGCAGAAGGCGGTCCCGGAGATATTCTGGTCCGATGCCATGAAGGGCTTTATAGGTCATAACCAAGACTTATATTGCGGCTCACCAGTGGACCACGGTTGATAGGTTGACTCACAAACAGACAACCTGAAACATAGAAACATAGAAGTCTGACGGCAGAAAAACACCTCATGGTCCATCTAGTCTGCCCTTATACTATTTCCTGTATTTTATCTTATGATGGATCTATGTTTATCCCAGGCATGTTTAAATTCAGTTACTGTGGATTTATCTACCACGTCTGCTGGAAGTTTGTTCCAAGGATCTACTACTCTTTCAGTAAAATAATATTTTCTCATGTTGCTTTTGATCTTTCCCCCAACTAACTTCAGATTGTGTCCCCTTGTTCTTGTGTTCACTTTCCTATTAGAAACACTTCCCTCCTGGACCTTATTTCACCCTTTGACATATTTAAATGTTTTGATCATGTCCCCCCTTTCCCTTCTGTCCTCCAGACTATACAGATTGAGTTCCTGAAGTCTTTCCTGATACGTTTTATGCTTAAGACCTTCCACCATTCTTGTAGCCCGTCTTTGGATCCGTTCAGTTTTGTCAATATCTTTTTGTAGGTGAGGTCTCCAGAACTGAACACAGTATTATTCCAAATGTGGTCTCACCAGCGCTCTATACAGCGGGATCACAATCTCCCTCTTCCTGCTTGTTATACCTCTAGCTATGCAGCCAAGCATCCTACTTGCTTTCCCTACCGCCTGACTGCACTGCTCACCCATTTTGAGACTGTCAGAAATCACTACCCCTAAATCCTTCTCTTCTGAAGTTTTTGCTAACACAGAACTGCCAATACAGAAGTTTGCAGAAGTTCTAGTCCCGGAGGTCTTCCTTAATTTCACACCCCGGTGTTTGTCTCTTTCCAGATCTACACTTTTGGCTGCAATGACGAGGGGGCCCTGGGGAGAGACACTTCGGAGGAAGGGTCCGACGCCGTGCCGGGCTTGGTGGACCTGAACGAGAAGGTGGTGCAGGTGTCCGCAGGGGACAGCCACACGGCTGCGTTGACAGAAGATGGACATGTCTTCATTTGGGGGGCTTTCCGGGTAGGTTGTCCGTTTTGCTTGGGATAAAAGCCGTCGTGTTTGGCGTCTGTCAATACTGCCTACTGCACCGGTTGGGTTTCCAGTAGGTGAGCTAACCAGCAATGAATGTGTGGATGGTGTTACTTTAAGAGCTAGGCTGCAATTGTCCGTATGAGGTGGACAGATGTGCTGCTCTCTACTTTGTTGCATTGTGTTGTTCTGTTGCCTTGCATTGTATTGTTGGTTGTTGGTATATACAGTGTTCCCTCGATTTCCGCGGGGGATGCGTTCTGAGACCGCCCGCGAAAGTCGAATTTCCACGAAGTAGAGATGCGGAAGTAAATACACCATTTTTGGCTATGGACAGTATCACAAGCCTTCCCTTAACACTTTATACCCCTAAATTACCATTTCGCATTTCCTTAACAACCATTTACTCACTATTATTACTGGTACTCACCATTGAATAAGACACTTAGTGATCCTAATACAGTGTTCCCTCGATTTTCACGGGTTCGAAGTTCGCGAAAAGTCTATACCACGGTTTTTCAAAAATATTAATTAAAAAATACTTTGCGGGTTTTTTCCCTATACCACGGTTTTTCCCGCCCGATGACGTCATATGTCATCGCCAAACTTTAATCCGACTTTAATAAATATTTTTTTAATAAACTTTAATAAATAAACATGGTGAGTAATGATTTAAATGGTTGCTAAGGGAATGGGAAATTGCACTTTAGGGGTTTAAAGTGTTAAGGGAAGGCTTGGGATACTGTTCATAGCCAAAAATAGTGTATTTACTTCCGCATCTCTACTTCACGGAAATTCAACTTTCGCGGGCGGTCTCGGAACGCATCCCCCGCGAAAACTGAGGGAACACTGTACACCATTTTTGGCTATGGACAGTATCACAAGCCATCCCTTAACACTTTAAACCCCTAAATTACCATTTCCCATTCCCTTAACAACCATTTACTCACCATTATTACTGGTACTCACCATTGAATAAGACACTTAGTGATCCTAATATTTATAAGCATAATTATTTATTAACAATTATTACTTTTTTTGTCATTTATTTGCAAAAATTATTAGTTTGGCGATGACATATGACGTCATTGGGTGAGAAAAACCGTGGTATAGGAAAAAAAACCACAAAGTATTTTTTAATTAATATTTTTTGAAAAACTGGTATAGGCTATTCGCGAAGTTCAAACCCGCGAAAATCGAGGGAACACTGTATATATAAATGCTGGTTAGTATTGATGCTATATTGCTGTGTGCTAAGTTATTGATGTGTACTAAGATAGAGCTATGTTTAATACTGCTGTGTGCTCATAAGACAATATACTATAGCGCTGTGTGCTAAATGGTATAGAGCCGGGGTGGCGCAGCAGGTAGAGAGCTGTACTGCAGGCCACTGATGCTTCACTGTAGATCTGTAGGTCAGCAGTTCAAATCTCATCACCAGCTCAAGATTTACTCAGCCTTCCATCAGGTGGGTCAAATGAGGACCCGGATTGTGGGGGCAATAGGCTGGCTCTGTTAAAAAGTGCTATTGCTAACATGTTGTAAGCCGCCCTGAGTCTAAGGAGAAGGGCGGCATAAAATATGAATAAATAATAATGAGGATGATGATGTATGTATGTGTTTGCTGTGTGCTAGTAAGAGAATATGCTGTGTGCTAATAATATACTATATCACTGTGTGCTAATATTATAAGATATATTGCTGTGTGCTAAATAGAATATAATATGCTGTGCGCTAATACTGCTGTGTGCTAATAAGAGAATGTATTCAATTCAATTCAATTTATTAGATTTGTATGCCGCCCCTCTCCGAAGACTCGGGGCGGCATACAAATCGGGGCGGCATGTATTGCTATGTGCTAAACAGAGGTCTAAATATTGTATTATGGGTAGTGTGTAATATTAGTGATATTGTATACCTTGTAAATAATATTTATATCTTTAAAATAATCTGTGTTATTGACTGAACACTGCCACATATACTCTGTTTGGAAGTTGGCATTTCTATCATTGGCTGTTAGACCAGTGGGGAATGCTACCCGCTTGTCTCTCTCTCTCTCATTTACATCGTCTTTAGGATGAAAACGGCGTCATCGGTTTACTAGCTCCATTGAAAGGCGAAGAGAACTCGGAGTCTATCAATGGCAGCTTATTCCCAGTAGAACTGCAGTTGGACGTCCCTGTTGTTAAAATTGCCTCTGGTGAGTGACATTGGCTATAGAAACATAGAAACATAGAAGTCTGACGGCAGAAAAAGACCTCCTGGTCCATCTAGTCTGCCCTTATACTATTTCCTGTATTTTATCTTAGGATGGATCTATGTTTATCCCAGGCATGTTTAAATTCAGTTACTGTGGATTTACCAACCACGTCTGCTGGAAGTTCGTTCCAAGCATCTGCTACTCTTTCAGTAAAATAATATTTTCTCATGTTGCCTTTGATCTTTCCCCCAACTAACTTCAGATTGTGTCCCCTTGTTCTTGTGTTCACTTTCCTATTAAAAACACTTCCCTCCTGGACCTTATTTAACCCTTTAACATGTTTAAATGTTTCGATCATGTCCCCCCTTTTCCTTCTGTCCTCCAGACTATACAGATTGAGTCCATGAAGTCTTTCCTGATACGTTTTATGCTTAAGACCTTCCACCATTCTTGTAGCCCGTCTTTGGACCCGTTCAATTTTGTCAATCTCTTTTTGTAGGTGAGGTCTCCAGAACTGAACACAGTACTCCAAATGTGGTCTCACCAGCGCTCTGTATAAGGGGATCACAATCTCCCTCTTCCTGCTTGTGATACCTCTAGCTATGCAGCTAGGCTATAGTGCTGCTTCTCCACCAAACAGGGTTTTGAAAATCCAAGCTTGCAAAGCAAGCAAGTCACATTGGTGTGTTGACTCACAGTAAACAATATACACTGCTCAAAAAATTAAAAGGAACCCTGAAATAACACATCCTAGATCTGAATGGCTGAAATATTCCCATTGAATCCTTTGTTGAATGTGCACAACAGCAGGTGAAATTGATGGTCAATCAATGCTGCTTCCTAAGTGGACGGTTTGATTTCACAGAAGTTTGATTTACTTGGAGTTATATTGTGTTGTTTAAGTGTTCCCTTTATGTTTTTGAGCCGTATGCGAAACATGAAGAAATCTAATATTAAAATACACTAAAAATCTCTATACTAAAACACATAGAAATCTAAATTCTAAACCCCCTAAATATTTAAAAACCAATCATGTACATTCATCCTATTTCTTTAGTCGTAGGCCGGGGTAGATGCCCAATTTCAGTGACCCTAAATCAGCTGAATTTGTTTAGTAAATTCATCTCTCTCTCTCTCTCTCTCTCTCTCTCTCTCTCTCTCTCTCTCTCTCTCTCTCTCTCTCTCTCTCTCTCTCTCTCTCTCTCTCTCTCTCTCATCCATCCATCCATCCATCCATGTCTGTCTGTCTATCTATCTATCTATCTATCTATCTATCTATCTATCTATCTATCTATCTATCATCCATCCATGTCTGTCTGTCTGTCTGTCTGTCTGTCTGTCTGTCTGTCTGTCTGTCCATCCATCCACTCAAACTCAACCCAGACAAGACGGAGTGGCTGTGGGTCTTGCCTCCCAAGGACAATTCTATCTGTCCATCCATTACCTGGGGGGGGGGGGAATTATTGACCCCCTCAGAGAGGGTCCGCAACTTGGGCGTCCTCCTCGATCCACAGCTCACATTAGAAAACCATCTTTCAGCTGTGGCAAGGGGGGCATTTGCCCAGGTTCGCCTGGTGCACCAGTTGCGGCTCTATTTGGACCGGGAGTCACTGCTCACAGTCACTCATGCCCTCATCACCTGGAGGCTCGACTACTGCAATGCTCTCTACATGGGGCTACCTTTGAAAAGTGTTCGGAAACTTCAGATTGTGCAGAATGCAGCTGCGAAAGCAATTATGGGCTTCCCTAAATATGCCCATGTTACTCCAACACTCCGCAGTCTGCATTGGTTGCCGATCAGTTTCCGGTCACAATTCAAAGTGTTGGTTATGACCTATAAAGCCCTTCATGGCACCGGACCAGAATATCTCAGGGACCGCCTCCTGCTGCACGAATCCCAGCAACCAGTTAGGTCCCACAGAGTTGGCCTTCTCCGGGTCCCGTCGACTAAACAATGTCGTCTGGCGGGACCCAGGGGAAGAGCCTTCTCTGTGGCGGCTCTGACCCTCTGGAACCAGCTCCCCCCTGAGATTAGAACTGCCCCCACCCTCCTTGCTTTTCGCAAACTCCTTAAAACCCACCTCTGTCGTCAAGCATGGGGGAACTGAAACATCTCCCCCTTGCCCATGTTGTTTTGGAGTTAGACTGATTGTGTGCTTGTTTGTTAATATTCTGGGGTTGTTTTTTATGAATTTTTTAGCTTAAATTGTAATTGGATTGGTGGGTATTGGATTTGTTATTATGTATTGTTTTTACCTTGTTGTGGGCCGCCCCGAGTTTGCGGAGAGGGGCGGCATATAAATCCAATCAATCAATCAAATCAATCTATCATCCATCCATGTCTGTCCATCCATCCATCCATCTATCCATCCATCTCTATCCAGTCCTCCGGGATGGGATGTTGGGGGGAATTCTTGAGCCCCCCATGAAGCAACCTGTCGTCTTTTTAGGGAGCCACCACTTGGCCTTAGTGTCTAACACGGGCAGCCTTTACACCTGTGGATGTGGAGACAACGGTCAGCTGGGACGTGTGCCCCAAATTTTTTCGGCCCGAGGAGGAAGACGTGGCTTGGGTGAGTTCAGCATTTAATTTAATTTAATTCCTCTGATACGGCGTTTGGCTCAGCGGCAGTTTATTTTATTGCATGGACCAGTTTTATCTACTGAGTTTGTCCTGTTTGCTGCATATTTTTTTGCCTTCTCTGAATGTGATTGTCAACTTGCGAAGCAAATTTAATTGGTTGGAATCCTGACGATTACGTAACGGGTCGTTCTTTGTCAAGTGGACCAGGTGTCCCCTTGACTGATTTTCCCAGCCTTATTTGATAAGAAACCATCGCAAAAGCAACATATATGATAGGAAAAAATATGCTCTTTCTAATGAGATCAAAATGAAGATGATTGAAGGTGAGAAAACAGAGAGCTCTCTTTCATCCCCTTCAATCACCTTCATTAGAAAGAGCACGTTTTGTTTCTATCGCTCTCTGTTATCTTTATTTTTTAATTTATTTTATTTCTTTATTAGATTTGTATGCTGCACCTCTCCGAAGACTCGGGGCGGCTAACAACAATAAAAAAGACAATGTAAACAAGTCTAATATTAAAAATAATCTAAAAAACCCCAATTTAAAGAACCAATCATACATACAAGCATACCATGTATAAATTCTATAAGCCTAGGGGGAAGAGAAAGTCTCAATTTCCCCATGCCTGACGACAGAGGTGGGTTTTAAGAACTTTATGAAAGGCAAGGAGGATGGGGGCAATTCTAATCTCCGGGGGGAGATGGTTCCAGAGGGCCGGGGCCGCCACAGAGAAGGCTCTTCCCCTGGGTCCCGCCAGACGACATTGTTTAGTCAACGGGACCCAGAGAAGGCCAACTCTGTGGGACCTAACTGGTTGCTGGGATTATCTTCAATCATCTTCATTTTTATTTCCTTAAAAAGAGCATGTTTTTTTCCTATCATATATGTTGTTTTTGTGATGGTTTCTTTTCAAATAAGGCTTCTGTTTCACCTGGTCCACTTGACAAAGAATGACGGATATATATTTTTTGTGGTCGGCCATGCAAGTGGTTATCTAAACAGTCCATTCTTAATTAAATACACTTCTCAAAAAATTAAAGTGAACACTCAAATGACACATCCTGGATCTGAACGAATGAAATATTCTCATTGAATACTTTGTTCTGTACAAAGTTGGATGTGCACAACAGCCGGTGAAATTGATGGTCAACCAACGTTGCTTCCTAAGTGGAAGTTCCTAAGTTTCACAGAAGTTTGACATACATGGAGTTATATTGTGTTGTTTAAGGTTTTTGAGCAGTATACAAAACGTGAAGAAATCTAATATTAAAATTATTATATTTAATTAAAATAAAATTATTTGTTTTTTTGAGCAGTGCATAATGCATGAATATCGAGCTGTACAGTACAATATTTATGTAAACAAATATGTAACGGAAGTTAAAAGATCATGTACTGTCTTTTTGAATGTTTATAGATTTAATAAAGTTTTTTTCAAAAATAAATAAAAACAATAATTAACCCCCCCACCCCCCCCGGAAGACTATTGATCCGATTCTTCCTAAATATCTTTCCACTCTCCCACCAGAGCGGCTGCTGCGTCCCCAAGCGATCACCATAAAGATGAAAGGCAACAAGACCAAACGCAACTTCAAAGACGTCTTCTGTGGCTCTTACTGCACCATAGCCATCACGCAGGAGGGGCACGTGGTTGGGTTTGGCCTCTCCAATTATTACCAGCTGGGTGAGTTGACGCTCATCATAGGAACTTGAGGTAGACCCAGTGCCCTCATAGTAAGGTGGACCTCTCTCTCCGAAGACCTTGGGATCCAGGGGAGGCTCTCGGTAGCCGAGAGATAACGTTGATAATATTTTCTCATGTTGCCTTTGATCTTTCCCCCAATCTGAAGTTAGTTGGGGGAAAGATCAAAGGCAACGTGAGAAAATATTATTTTACTGAAAGAGTAGTAGATCCTTGGAACAAACTTCCAGCAGACGTGGTTGGTAAATCCACAGTCACTGAATTTAAACATGCCTGGGATAAACATATATCCATTGTAAGATAAAATACAGGAAATAGTATAAGGGCAGACTAGATGGACCATGAGGTCTTTTTCTGCCGTCAGTCTTCGATGTTTCTATGTTGGCTTTGCTTCTCATTGTGATCATCTTGTTGTGACCAGAATACCTACGGGACCGCCTTCTGCCGCACGAATCCCAGTGGCCAATTAGGTCCCACAGAGTTGGCCTTCTCCGGGTCCCGTTGACTAAACAATGTCGTCTGGTGGGACCCAGGGGAAGAGCCTTCTCCGTGGTGGCCCCGGCCCTCTGGAATCAAAAAAGATACTAAGCAATTTGACTTCTATGCCACCCTGAATCCTTCGGGACTGGGCGGCATAGAACTCAAATTAAATAAATATCACGGGGTTAAGTTTTGAGATATTATATTTGACTTTTTTTTATTGCTTTGGACCTTTTTATATTGTATTATTGTTTTGGAAGCTGCCGTGAGTGGCATAGAAGTCGAATGAATATATAGAGCCGGGGTGGCGGGGCAGGTAGAATGCTGTACTGCAGGCCACTGAAGCTGACTGTAGATCTGTAGGTCAGCGGTTTGAATCTCATCACCGGCTCAAGGTTGACTCAGCCTCCCATCCTTCCGAGGTGGGTCAAATGAGGACCCGGATTGTGGGGGCCATAGGCTGGCTCTGTTAAGAAGTGCTATTGCTAACATGTTGTAAGCCGCCCTGAGTCTAAGGAGAAGGGCGGCATAAAAATTGAATCAATCAATCGATCAATCTCCATTAATCCTGATTAACTTATCAGGAAACACTTCATGAACTCAATCTGTCTAGTCTGGAGGACAGAAGGAAAAGGGGGGACAGGATCGAAACATTTAAATATGTTAAAGAATTAAATAAGGTCCAGGAGGGAAGTGTTTTTAATAGGAAAGTGAACACAAGAACAAGGGGGCACAATCTGAAGTTAGTTGGGGGAAAGATCAGAAGCAACATGAGAAAATATTTTACTGAAAGAGTAGTAGATCCTTGGAATAAACTTCCAGCAGACGTAGATAAATCCACAGTAACTGAATTTAAACATGCCTGGGATAAACAGTAGTAGATCCCTGGAACAAACTTCCAGCAGACTGAAATTAAACATATTACACAGGAAATAGTATAAGGGCAGACTAGATGGACCATGAGGTCTTTTTCTGCCGTCAATCTTCTATGTTTCTAATCTACTACTTGATTTTCTCTCCCTTCCAGGTTCCCAGGAAATCACCACTTACTATTATCCAAAGATTCTGACAGCATTTAAGAATTCCACCCGATCGTGGGTTGGATTCTCCGGTGGGCAGCATCACACTGTCTGTCTGGATTCAGAAGGTGGGTCAGCTGGAAGGGGAGATTCACAGGAAGCAATTGGTCGCTGCTCTGCCCTGGTCAGACAACCGCTGACCCCCTAGAGCAGTGGTCCCCAACGTTTTTTCCACCAGGGACCAGTTTCAGCAAGACAATTTTTCTATGGCCCAGTGGGGGCGGAAAGGGGCGTGGTTGGGGGCGGGATTAAGCATGGGGGTGCTGGTCCTCCCCGCCCCTCTTTCCCGCCATTGTCCTGTGGCCGGCAGAACCTGCCTCCCAAGCCCTCTTGCCCAGCGGGAGCTAAGCGCTGGAGAGGGGGTCAGGCTGGCCCTCCTGCCTCCCCCCAGCCAAAAACACAAAAGCGCCCCGCGGCAGAAGCCAAAAGAGGCTTGAGCCTCTCGGTCCTTCCCGCCCCTCTGTCCCATCCATCGTCCTGTGGCTGGCAGAACCTGCCTCCCGAGGCCTCTTGCCCAGCGGGAGGCGAAGCGCTGGAGGGAGGGGGTGGCGGCATGAGGGCCGGCAGCTGCTGACTCCACGGACCAGTGCAACATGCCCCGCGGCCCGGTACTGGTCCGCGGCCCGGTGGTTGGGGACCCCTGCCCTAGAGGAGCAAGAGCAATAGCCCTTAGACTTATACAGTGGGACTTCTACTTACGAACTTAATTCATTCCGTGACCAGGTTTTTAAGTAGAAAAGTTTGTAAGGAGAAGGAATCAAGGAATTTTCCCGTAGGAATCAATGTAAAAGCAAATAATGTGTGCAAACCCATTAGGAAAGAAATAAAAGCTCGGAATTTGGGTGGGAGGAGGAGGAGGAAGAGGAGGAGGAGGACAGTCGCTGCCGAAGGAAGAAGGGGAGAGGAGGTGAATCAAAAAAATCCAAAACTTTAAGGCTTAAAGAAAAAAAGAGGGATTCTTAGGCAGCGAGGAGGAGCATGCGCCTCCCATACACCCGGCATGAGAGAGAAACCCAGAGAGAATGGCAGGAAACTGACCGGGCCTTCGTGCTGCTCTCAAATTTCCTGGGAACTTTTTCCGGGCTCGGGTTCTTAAGTAGAAAATGGTTCTTAAGTAGAGGCAAAAAAAATCTTGGACACCCGGCTCTTATCTAGAAAAGGTCTTAAGTAGAGGCGTACTTAAGTAGAGGTACCACTGTATATTTACTCATTCATTCATTCATTCATTCATTTATTCATTCATTCATTCATTTGGTTTTTATGCCGCCCTTCTCCTTAGACTCAGGGAGGCTTACAACATGTTAGCAAGAGCACTTTTTAACAAAAGCAACATGAGAAAATATTATTTTACTGAAAGAGTAGCAGATCCTTGGGACAAACTTCCAGCTGATGTGGTTGGTAAATCCACAGTCACTGAATTTAAACATGCCTGGGATAAACATATATCCATCCTAAGGTAAAATACAAAAATAGTATAAGAGCAGACTAGATGGATCATGAGGTCTTTTTCTGCCGTCGGTCTTCTGTTTCTAATAACTCAAAGAAATGATAAAAACCTATACAAACATAGAAAAGAACAGATAATGCATACAAATATTAATGTTGGGCCTTCCAGTAGTATTATTAATAAAATAAAATAATAATATTAATATTAACACACTTTTCCCATTGATAAATGTAAATTATTATTATTATTATTATCATTATTATTATTATTATTTATTGGATTTGTATGCCACCCCTCTCCGCAGACTCGGGGCGGCTAACAACAGCAGTAAAACAGTATATAATAATAATCCAATACTAAAAAACCAGTTAAAAACCCATTATATAAAGACCAATCATACATACAAACATACCATGCATAGAGTTGTAAAGGCCTAGGGGAAAAGTGTATCTCAGTTCCCCCATGCCTGACGGCAGAGGTGGGTTTTAAGCAGCTTACGAAAGGCAAGGAGGGTGGGGGCAATTCTAATCTCTGGGGGGAGTTGGTTCCAGAGGGTCGGGGCCACCACAGAGAAGGCTCTTCCTCTGGGTCCCGCCAAGCGACATTGTTTAGTTGACGGGACCTGGAGAAGACCCACTCTGTGGGACCTAACTGGTCGCTGGGATTCGTGCGGCAGATAATTATTGAACTTTTGCATACTGAATCAGAAACGGGTAATGATCTACATGTGAATAACGAGGTATTTTTCTTTTTTTACTATAATTGAAAATTTAAATAAAGTTTTTTTTAAAAAGTATTTGTCTTGTTGTAAGCCGCCCTGAGTCTCAGGAGAAGAGCGGCATAGAAATCTATTAAAGAAAGAAAGAAAGAAAGAAAGAAAGAAAGAAAGAAAGAAAGAAAGAAAGAAATGGAGACTTGTGTATATCTTCATTGTTGGCTTGGTTGGGGTTCTTCTTAACAAGACCTCTTCTCTTTCTCTCTTCCGTGGTCCCCCTCTTCCAACAGGCTCTGTGTATAGTCTCGGGCGGGCAGACTACGGGATGCTGGGCCTGGGAAAAGAAGTTGGCGAGACGAATTCTCCCACCGCTGTCCCTGGTTTGCCCAAATCGACTTCGGTGGCCTGCGGGGAACGAGTTGGCTTTGCTGTGACGGAAGATGGTGAGCCTGAGCTGGGTGTGGCTTTGGATGGCTTTGCACACAAAAATTGTGTCTACTTTCTAGTCATTGCAATCACATTTGTTTCATTTTATAAGAACCTAAGAAGAGCCCTGCTGAATCGGGCCAAAGCCCAACGAGTCCAGCATTCTGTGTCCCACAGTGGCCCACCAATTGTCCATGGGGATCTTGAGCAGGAGAAGGCAAAACCCTCCCTTTCCTTTGACCCCCAACAAATGGGACCCAAGGGAATCCTGCCTGCCTCAACCAACATAGAGACGGCACACGGACATCCGTTTCAATAACCACCATGGAGACACTTGGCATCTGCCCCGAGTCTTCGGAGAGGAGTGGCATACAAATATAATAATAATAATTAATAATAATAATACATGAATTAATTTTTTAAGGGCTACATATATAAATATAAACTATATTCACAGCAGCACAAAGCTTACCAGAACTGGACGCAGTATTCCAAATGTGGTCTCACCAGCGCTCTATACAGCGGGATCACTGTGTCCCTCTTCCTGCTTGTTATACCTCTAGCTATGCAGCCAAGCATCCTACTTGCTTTCCCTACCTCCTGACTGCAGTTCACCCATTCTGAGACTGTCAGAAATCACTACTCCTAAATCCTCCTCTTCTGAAGTTTTTGCAAACACAGAACTGCCAATGCAATACTCAGATTGAAGATTCCTTTTGCCCAAGTGCATTATTTTACATTTGGAAACATTAAACTGGAGTTTCCATTGCTTTGACCACTTATCTAGTAAAGCTAAATCATTTGCCATATTACAGACGCCTCCAGGAATATCAACCCTATTGCACACTGTAGAGTCATCGGCAAATAGGCAAACCTTCCCTACCAAACCTTCCCCTGTTTACTTCTCCAGGGGGGAGTGTAACAGAAAATAATTCCGAAGCACTGTTTCTTTTTGACCTTCACGCTCTATACTTCTCCGCAGGTCACGCCTTTGCCTGGGGTATGGGGTCAAACCTCCAGCTTGCCACGGGAGATGAAGAGGACGTCTGGAGCCCTGTTCAGATGTCCGGCCAGCAGCTGGAGAACCGCCGAGTCCTCTCCGTGACCGCCGGAGGGCAGCACACCGCCTTGCTCGTCAAGGATTGAGCTGTGACAATTTGTTCCCGCGGTCCCACCAGGGGGCGCCCTCTGCCTGAAGCTTTGGGGGCCAGGTTTTGAAGACTGCCCTCCGGTGGTGGAAGGCAAAAAAATCCCCCCCCAAAACAACAACCAAACTTTTTGAAGTTTCTTTGGCGAAGAAAATTAGCTGAGATCGAGGCTACTCTTCTGAATCTTGGGATTGTGTTGAAACCCAAAGCAGATTTATTTTGTATCGAATGGGAAGAAAGGAGAGCGGCCTTCCCACCCTTAACAGATGGAAAAGGAATCACTGTTTGAAAATCGGTTTACTCCAATCTCCCCCCCTTTTCCTTTTATTTTTTTTATGCTTTCATCACCCCGTCTTTCTTCTCTTCGTTATCTTCTTTGTCCTTCTTTTACGTTAACTATATTACATATTATTGGTGCCCCTTGGTTTTTCTCTTATTTTAATAAAATTCAATACATTTTATTTTTGAAAAGAAAAAAGAAAAAACTGTTTCCTACCCCTTTTGCTTCCGCTAGCCGTTTTTCCATGCTTTTAGCGGTCGTTGAGTCATTTGGGATTTATCCTCCACCCCCAGTTCTGTGGATTTGAGATTTCACGGTTGCATTCTTAGCGATTTATTCTTCCCGTTTTTAATCTCTCGCAGTTCTTGCCGTTAAGCGCGGTCTCTTCAATTTCAGGGCGGTCAAGCTTGCTGCTTCCTTTTCTCACCGCGTGTCCTCTTCTGCCTAGAGCAGTGGTTCTCATCCTTTCTAATGCCGGGACCCCTTAATACAGTTTCTCTTGTGGTGACCCCCAACCATAAGTCTAGCGCGAATTCTCCCAACAGAGCTTTAAGCTGATGGGCAGGAAGGTCAGAGGGACACACCCACTGCAAACGCCTGATTGATCGGATTGTAAAAATATGTACCAAGGTGCCAGAGCACTATGGGAAATTTGTCTTTTTCTATGGTCTTAGGCGACCCCTGTGAAATGGTGGTTCAACCCCCAAAGGGGTCCTGACCCCTGACCACTGGCCTAGAGCAAATTTGGATGGCACTGACAGTTCACCACGTCAGTTGCTCTCAACCGAGATCTCTTCTTCCAAGATTCAGGTTTTTTTTTAAAATAATAATAATAATAATAATAATAATAATAATAATAATAATAATTATTATTATTATTATTATTTATTAGATTTGTATGCCGCCCCTTTCGAGAGACTCTGAGCGGCTCACAACACAAAACACAGTGCAAATCCAACGATAAAAACAATTAAAAACCCCTTAATATAAAAACAATCATACATCTCAAACTTGGCGTAAAACGGAAACGGCCCGAGGGAATCAATTTCCCTATGCCTGACAGCAGAGGTGGGTTTTAAGGAGTTTGCTAAAGGCAAGGAGGGTGGGGGCAGTCCTAATCTCCAGGGGGAGTTGATTCCAGGGGGTCGGGGCCGCCACAGAGAAGGCTCTTCCCCTGGGTCCCACCAGACGACATTGTTTTGTCGATATATAGGAAGACGGCAGCCATTGTCCGCCTCCAGGCTGCATCAGAGGGGCAAGTGGTGTAAATAAGCCCACAATCCGAGTTGGATGCTAACAAAAGGAGACACAAATTGGTTTTTAACTTTTCCATATTCCAGGGACAGAATGCCTTCCTTCTCGTAGGACATCTGGTTTCCTCAATCCTTGTCATTGTGGTTAGGGGAGAAACATGGTTCTTAAGTGGAGAGTGGGTAAAAGGGTTTTCCTTTTTTTGGAGAAATTTTTGAGGGTCTCCTGATGGAACATTTAGTTAAACTCCCACTGATGCAGTTGCTAATATCCTAAAGCAGATGTCTTCAAACTGGGCAACTTTTACCAACCACGTCTGCTGGAAGTTTGTTCCAAGGATCTACTACTCTTTCAGAGAAAATATTATTTTACTGAAAGAGTAGTAGATCCTTGGAACAAACTTCCAGCAGACGTGGTTGGTAAATCCACAGTCACTGAATGTAAACATGCCTGGGATAAACATATATCCATCCTGAGATAAAATACAGGAAATAGTATAAGGGCAGACTAGATGGACCATGAGGTCTTTTTCTGCCGTCAGTCTTCTATGTTTCTATGTTTTAAGACTTGTGGACTTCAACTCCCAGAATTCTCCAGCCAGCATAGCTTCTGGAGCACAGCTGGCTGGAGAATTCTGGGAGTTGAAGTCCACAAGTCTTAAAAGTCGCCCAGTTTGAAGACCTCTGTCCTGAACAATTAAAACCTGAATGCAGATTGTGCTGCTTGGGGCATCCACAAACCCCCTTTTTAAAAATATATATTTAAAGTGGCACCTCTGGTTAATTTTTCCCCCCTGCAATAATTAAGCCCTTGAATTTAGGAGACCAGCTTCAAGTTCTCTCTTTCATTGGTTGACTTGCCTAAACAGCAGAGTGATTGCACACCCTCCCCTTAAACTTTTTGGCTTCCAAAGAGCTTCCAGGGGGGGGGGAGAGTGTCTTTACCCTCCCCCAGCTCTAGGGAAGCCTTTGGAGCCTGGGGAGGGCTAAACACGCCAACTGGGCCCACCCGAGTTGGGAAACAGGCCATATCCAGCCTTCAAAGGGCCTCTGGGGGCAGGGGATCCTTCTTTTCACCCTTTTTAGGCATTGAATTATGGGTGTCGGCACTCGCGCATGCGCGACAGCACACACCCATGCTCTTTCGGCACCCGAGGGAAAAAAAGGTTTGCCGTTACTGGTTTATGGGAACAGAGCCATGGGAAAGACACGAATATCTTGCCCCTTGGCTAAAAATACAGTCTGATCTGTTTCTAAGAAGAGACATAGATATGGTTCTCCGTACGGGGTTTCTATTCACGTTGGCCTGGTAAGTCTTTAGAGACCTCCCACCAGAGATGCTTGCTTCATTACTTTATTCCCTTGAGTACCATTTGTAGGGGGTCAGGGGAAAGGGAGGGTCTTGCCTTCTCTTTCTGCTCAAGATCCCCATGGACAATTGGGCCACTGTGGGACACAGAATGCTGGACTCGATGGGCTTTGGCCTGATTCAGCAGGGCTCTTCTTAGGTTCTTATGTTCTCTAGCTTCTAACCATGTTTTAGTTATCACACTTGGGTGTTGTGGTTAGCTCTGGCCCAGCTCCTGCCCCAAGGACTGTGGATGTGGGGGAGACATCCACATGCTGCAGGCCTGTTTTGCCCCCGGTGGAATCTGATGATGAAGGCTCCTCTGACCAAGAAGACATGAGTGACAGGGAGGAGGAGAGTGTGGCAGACAGCTCAGAAGGAGATCAATTATCTCTCTCCTCCTTGGATTCAGAACAAGAGTTAATGATACAGCCACACATGTGGAGAGCAATGCATAGGCAGCAACAACTGAGAGATTATTATCAAAGAAAATGAGGCCACCTGTGGTTGGGTGGGGCTGTGGTCATTAGTGAGGCTGCTATAAAGAGCAGCCTGTGGGTTTGGCCATTGTGGAGGATTATCTGATCGTTGTGTTTCGTGACTGCTTTACTGACTTTGACCTTTTGTGTGCTGATTTTCCCCCACTTTGAACCTAAACCAGAGCAAAGTGTGTTTCACTTTGTGAAAGAAGGACTGTGAATTGCCTCCCAGCTGCAAGCTAAGTATCTCAGAACTGATAAGGGACTTGTACAAATTACCAGTTTGGTTGGAGACCAGTGCTCTTTGCTATACCAAAAGAGGGTTTGGTTTAAGTGAATTTTCATTATAAAGAACATTGTTTTGAATTGTCTGAAATTTGTACCTGTGAATTTTTGGGAGAAGTCTACCAGAGAGCCCGACAGAACATTGTATCTCAGCTTTTTTACCTCCAAAGAAACTTTAAATAGAGTTTTAAATTAGGCTGTGCCATTCTGTCCCTATGTAACTAGTGATTTATTACACCGGAGGAGGTGGAAGAGAAGGATCACAGTGCTTGGGATTGTTTATTGTACATTGCATTCAAGTATAAATCATACATCTCTGGCTGGCACATCGTTAACCATGATTTGGGCCACTATGAAAGTTACGAGCAAAAAAGTTGGCAAGGAAAAAGACAAGCACCTAAATTAATGATTGGCAAGACGACCTGTCGCTTTGAAGCAAAGATGATAACCTGGAGATGCAGATAACCAGGAATGTCCCATTCAAAAAAAATTTTTTTTGGCAGGATGGGTGGGTGGAATGCTGGTCACCTCTTTAAATGGCAAACCGGGAACTGGACGTCAAATGGGCCTCAGTCTGTCCATACAGGACACTTCTTGCTGTGCAGATCTGCTCCAGGTAGATCCATGTAAACTCATAGCGAAATACAGGTGAAAAATTCAGAGCTATTATTTTATATATGCCGGGCTACTTACTCTGAAACCAGAAGGTAATCTTAAATTGAAGGTTTCTACGGTTTTACACCTGGGGCCAAAGAAGAAAATCTAGGGAAGAGGGTTATCAGGTGCTGATTGGTCCTTGACCTGGTGCCTGGACTTCAATTCAAACAGAATCTTCACCCAACCTGGCTGAAGGATTTTGGGAATTAAATTCCAGTGTGTCTTGAAGGACCTCATTGGGGAAACCCTGATAAGAGTGAGCAACCTCTTCCCTTAGGAGTGACATGAAGCATTGACAATCCATAATCAAATCTTATCTGCGGAACAATGTCCAAGAGTCCATTTGTGGAACTTCATAGAAATAAATGATGGCGCTTTCCGTTTCCTTCATCCCTAACCTCTCGTGCTCGAGGTGGCCTTTCCTTCTTGGTCTTGCTGGAGAGCCAACAGTCCAATAGCGGGGTCCGCAGGGTTACCCTACGTTCCTCGGAAGGTTTCACAACATGCGAGTAACGGACATCATGAGAAAATCTTCGTAGCTGATCCGTGCGGCGCCCGTCATGCTGGCGTCCTTCTCCCGGAAGGCTTCGGTCATGGTCTGGAGGAGGGTGCAGATATGGATGAAGCGGTCCAGCTGGATGCCCGGAGCGCAGCCCTTCTGGGAATAACGGGACACCAGCAGTTGGGAGAACTGGGGGCTCAGGTTGTACCCCATCTGGCCAAGAGCTGGAAGGAAAGGAATAGAAGTGTGAAAAGAGGAATCTGCCAAGTCCGTCCCCTGCAAGGTTGAGTTGAAACCAGTTAAACAATCTCCCAAGTACAGTGGTGCCTCTACTTACGGACTTCATTCGTTCCGTGACCAGGTTCTTAAGTAGAAAAGTTTGTAAGAAGAAGCAATTTTTCCCATAGGAATCAATGTAAAAGCAAATAATGTGTGTGATTGAGGAAACCACAGGGAGGGTGGAGGCCCTGTTTCCGCCCAGGAGATTCCTAGAGAGGCCCCATGGAGGCTTCTCCCTGCTTTTTCCAGCCCTGTTTCCTCCCAGGAGATTCCTAGTGAGACTCCATGGAGGCTTCTCCCTGCCTTTCCTGGCCCTGTTTCCTCCCAGGAAATTCCTAGAGGCCCCACAGAGGCTTCTCGCCTTTTCTGGCCCTGTTTCCTCCCAGGAGATTCCTAGAGAGGCCCCACGGAGGCTTCTCCCTGCCTTTCCTGGCCCTGTTTCCTCCCAGGAAATGCCTAGAGGCCCCATAGAGGCTTCTCCTTGCCTTTTCCGGCCCTGTTTCCTCCCAGGAGATTCCTAGAGAGGCCCCACGGAGGCTTCTCCCTGCCTTTTCAGGTTACAGTTTCGGAGGCTCGGGTTTGTAAGTGGAAAATGGTTCTTGAGAGGAGGCAAAAAAATCTTGAACACCCGGTTCTTATCTAGAAAAGTTAGGCAACTTCTTCAGTGTTAGAAGGGAACGGTGCAAATGATGATGTCACTTAATTGGGGGAGCTCTAAGGACCCGACAATCTCATTTCTGAATGGTGAAGTCAAAATCAACGAAGAACATTGCCACCCCCAACCTCAATGTCTCTGAGTCTTCGGAGGGGGGCGTCGTACAAATCTAATAAATATAATTAAATTAAATTAATGTCTCACCTTGGTGCAGCTCATTGTAAGTGATGTTTCCTGAATGGTCTCGATCAAACTGCTGGAACAGGTTCCTCCACTGTTGAATAAAACGCCACAGGGCTGAAAACCCATAGAGGTCGATCCGACCAGATTTGCTTTTATCAAACATGTCTGCCAAGACAGAAAAACAAGAGCGGAACACCGAGTAGTAATGTTTCATTGCCTATATAGTAACTATTTCCCCCTGTTGTGGTTAGCTCTGGCCCAGCTCCTGCCCCAAGGAATGTGGAGGTGGATGTGGGCGAGTCTACGGAGAGGGGCGGCATACAAATCCAATAAACAAATGAATGAATGAATGAATGAGTGAATAAATAAATAAATAAATAAATATCCACATGCCACAGGCCTGTTTTGCTTCCGATAGAATCTCCCGACGAAGTCTCCTCTGACGAAGGAAGTGTGGGTGACATGGAAGAGGGGGGAGACAACTCAGGAGGAGATCAATCATCTTTATCTTTGCTGGATTCAGATCAGGAATGTATGACAGGCCCACGCATGCGTAGAGTTATGCATAGGAGAGAACAACTTAAGAACTATTACAGGAGATAAGAGAGGCCACCTGTGTTTGGGTGGGGCTCCAGTAATTAGAGCTGCTGATAAAATAGCGTGCTGGCTTGGCCATTGTGGAAGATTTATTTATTTATTTATTTATTCATTCATTCATTCAATTTTTATGCCGCCCTTCTTAGACTCAGGGCGGCTTACAACATGTTAGCAATAGCACTTTTTTAAACAGAGCTAGGCTATTGCCCCCACAATCCGGGTCCTCATTATCTGATTATCTGATTGTAGTTCATCAAGGTCAATTGTTGTTTCCGGATTGTATTCAAGACTGTGTTTGGATTCCTGGATTCCTGGACTTTGGATTATACTTCATTGTGAGTGTTTATCACTCTTTGGACAACAGTAGCTGTGACCCAATTTCACAGTTATAATTGGACTTCGTTCTTGTATTGTATTCCAACTGTGCCTTGTTGCTACAAGAAATCCCTTTGAAGTTTAAAAGGGAGTTTTTTCTTCTCTTCTGTTGATAAAGAACATTTATTTGCCTTCTATCGTGTGTGTGTGTCTGCTTGGACTAATTAACCTGTAATTAAGGGCGGTTGGCATACTAATTACTGGAGCCCCACCCAAACACAGGTGGCCTCTCTTATCTCCTGTAATAGTTCTTAAGTTGTTCTCTCCTATGCATAACTCTACGCATGCGTGGGTCAGTCATACATTCCTCTGAATCCAACGAAGATAAAGATGATTGAGCTCCTGAGTTGTCTTGCCAAACCCCTCTCTTCCATGTCACCCACACTTCCTTCGTCAGAGGAGACTTCGTCGTGAGATTCTATCGGGAGCAAAACAGGCCTGTGGCATGTGGATGTTTCCCCCACCATCCACCTCCATATTCCTTGGGGCAGGAGCTGGGCCAGAGCTAACCACAACATACAGGAACTTGCAACTCCTTTCTTGGATGTGTCCAGACAACAAGCTGAGTTGCTGCTGGTTAGAAAGGCTTTAATTTGCATCCCTGCACCAAAGAGGGTCAACTTTGATGGCTTCAATTATCTCTTCCTATTCCAAGTGGGATGAGTAAGTAGGGATTGACCAGCAGCTTCATTTCTTCAGAATGATCGCTTGAAAAGACTTCTGCAGTGCCTACATTATACAGACATCCCTCTGGAACCAACTCCCCCCAGAGATTAGAATTGCCCCCACCCTCCTTGCCTTTCGTAAGCTCCTTAAAACCCACCTCTGTCGTCAGGCATGGGGGAATTGAGATATTCCCTTCCCCCTAGGCTTATAAAATTTATGCATGGTATGTCTGTATGTATGATTGGTTTCTTAAATTGGGGTTTTTTTACATTAATTTTAATATTAGATTTGTTCATATTGTCTTTTTACTGTTGTTAGCCGCCCCGAGTCTATGGAGAGGGGCGGCATACAAATCTAACAAATAAATGAATAAATAAAAAATAAGTCTCATTTCACCATTACTGCATAAATACCCAAGGCGCACAGGGAGATTTCACACCTCCCTGCTCCTCTCAAATACCACCCGCTTTTTAGTATTTTAATGTAATTTTTGTATTCCTTTTATGTTTTTATATTTTTTTGTACCTCACTCTCTTAATGCTGGTCTTTTGATCATAATAAAGGTCGATTTAGTGGGAAAATCTAGCCTGGATAGGTAATAAAAATATATCATATTGACTGAAGAATATGCAAAGATAAGGGAAGCTACAGATTCTATTTTGTTCCCATTCAAATACAGACACCTTTTAAGAAAATACAGTGATACCTTGACTTACAAACTTAATTGGTTCTGGGATGAGGTTCTTAAGGTGAAAAGTTTGTAAGATGAAACAATGTTTCCCATAGGAATCAATGGAAAAGCGATTAATGCGTGCAAGCCCAAAATTCACCCCTTTTGCCAGCTGAAGCGCCCGTTTCTGCGCTGCTGGGATCCCCCTGAGGCTCCCCTCCATGGGAAACCCCACTTCTGGACTTCTGTGTTTTTGCAATGCTGCAGGGGAATCCCAGCATCGCAAAAATGAGCACTTCGCTGGCAACGGAAGTCCGGAGGTGGGGTTTCCCAGCGAAGGGAGCATCAGTGAAATTGCAGCATCGCAAAAAACCCGAAGTCCTTGAAACCACACCTCCGGACCTCTGTGTTTTTGTAATGCTGCGATTTCACTGAGGCTTCCCTCGCTGGGAAACCCCACCTCCGGACTTCCATTGCCAGCGAAGTGCTTGTTTTTGCACTGCTTGATTCCCCTGCTGGGATTCCCCTGCAGCATCACAAAAACACAGAAGTCCGGAGGTAGGGTTTCCCATGGAGGGGAGCCTCAGGGAAATCCCAGCATCGCAAAAATGAGCACTTCGCTGGCAACGGAAGTCCAGAGGTGGGGTTTCCCAGCGAAGGGAGCATCAGTGAAATTGCAGCATCGCAAAAACACTGAAGTCCTCGAAACCCCACCTCCAAACCTCTGTGTTTTTTGCGATGCTGCGATTTCACTGAGGCTCCCCTTGCTGGGAAACCCCACCTCCGGACTTCCGTTGCCAGTGAAGCACCCGCTTTTGCGCTGCTGGGATTCCCCTACCGGGATTCCCCTGCAGCATCACAGAAACACGGAAGTCCGGAGTTGGGGTTTCCCATGGAGGGGAGCCTCAGGAGAATCCAAGCAGCACAAAAATGGGTGGTTCACTGGCAACGGAAGTCATGAGGCGGGGCATCCCAGTGGCGGCGGTGGGTTTGTAAGATGAAAATAGTTTGTAAGAAGAGGCAAAAAAATCTTACAACCCCAGGTTCGTATCTCGAAAAGTTTGTATGACGAGGTATCACTGTATTCTGTAGAGAACAGCTATAGAGACTCTAATGGGGAATTGGGTCTAGAGTATGTCAGGGTCTCCACGTGGTTTCTTTTACCCTGAACTTACTCATCATCATCAAGCAAGTATCGTCGCTGAAAGCAGACCAGTTGGAGTTGACGAGGGCCTGCTTGAGCTCCTTGGTCGTGATGTAGCCACTGTGGTCAGCATCTACAGTCTGGAACCAAGAGAACGCTTCTGGGTCCACACCGGGGGGAACATGGCCTGGGAGAGAAAGAACACAATATAAAGAACACAGAGAATGGCACAGCTAAATGCTCACCAATGTTGACAGAAAATATTTAGTAAGGGAAGGGAAGGCCAGATTACCTCCGAGACCGCCTTCCGCCGCCTGAACCCCAGCGCCCGGTCAGGCCCCACAGATCCGGCCTTCTCAGGGTCCCATCAACTAGACAGTGTTGCTTGGCGGGGCGTAGGGGAAGAGCCTTCTCTGTGGTGGCCCCGGCCCTCTGGAATCAGCTCCCCATGAGATTTGCACTGCCCCCACCCTCCTTGCCTTCCGTAAAAGTTAAAAGACCCAATTATGTCGCCATGCTTGGGGCCATTAGATCTTAGCCCCCTGATCAATGAATATT
Source organism: Erythrolamprus reginae (assembly GCF_031021105.1). Classification (NCBI taxonomy): domain Eukaryota; kingdom Metazoa; phylum Chordata; class Lepidosauria; order Squamata; family Dipsadidae; genus Erythrolamprus; species Erythrolamprus reginae. Next base: position 35,342,376 of record NC_091960.1, read on the forward strand.
TAGTATGTTTGGTTGAGTGAATGGTGATTTTTAAAAAAATATATATATATATATTAGAGTTTTTAAGTCTTAAGTCTGCGGAGAGGGGCGGCATACAAATCCAATTAATAATAATAATAATAATAATAATAATAATAATAATAATAATAATAATAATAAAATAAAATAAGCATCCTATCACTCACCTCCAGGACCACCTGCTCCATAGGGCCCAGGTTGGGGAGCGCCATAGGGGTTGGCAGGCTGCCCGTATGACCCTCCTGGGACCGGGCTGCCCCCATACATCCCACCCGGAGGTCCAGAGGAAGGATAGCCATATTGTCCTCCACTGGAGGGTGGTCCATAGGGTCCTCCAGGTGCTGGCCCCCCGTAGGGCACTCCGCCTCCATACTGTCCACCAGGATAGCCGCCTTGAGGAGCCCCTGGAGCCTGTCCTGCCGTCCCAGGGTAGCCCTGTCAAGGAACGGAAAGAAGGAACTGTAAAGAAGGAATCTGTCTAGTCTGGAGGACAGAAGGGAAAAGGGGGACGTAATCGAAACATTTAAATATGTCAAAGGGTTAAATAAGGTCTAGGAGGGAAGTGTTTTTAATAGGAAAGTGAACACAAGAACAAGGGGGCACAATCTGAGGTCAGTTGGAGGAAAGATCAGAAGCAACGTGAGAAAATATTATTTTACTGAAAGAGTAGTAGATCCTTGGAACAAACTTCCAGCAGACGTGGTAGATAAATCCACAGTAACTGAATCTAAACATGCCTGGAATAAACATAGATCCATCCTAAGATAAAACACAGGAAATAGTGTAAGGGCAGACTAGATGGACCAGGAGGTCTTTTTCTGCCGTCAGTCTTCTATGTTTAAGAAGCCGGCAATGAATCAGCACAGGGCCTAGGTTTCTCACTCCCTTGTTGTGAAATGGCCCTTTACCCTTCTTCGTAACTTCCGTGCTTGAGAAATGTCCTTGTTCCATCCTACCTCCATACAAAAAGTATATCCTAAGCCAGTGATGGCGAAGCTTTTTCGCCTCGGGTGCCAAAAGGTGCCCTCATCACCTCGACTACTGTAACGCTCTCTACATGGGGCGACCTTTGAAGAGTGTTCGGAAACTTCAGATGGTGCAGAATGCAGCTGCGAGAGCAATCATGGGCTTTTCCAAATATGCCCATGTTACTCCAACACTCCGCAGTCTGCATTGGTTGCCGATCAGTTTCCGGTCACAATTCAAAGTGTTGGTTATGACCTATAAAGCCCTTCATGGCACCAGACCAGACTATCTCAGGGACAGCCTTCTGCTGCACGAATCCCAGCGACCAGTTAGGTCCCACAGAGTTGGCCTTCTCCGGGTCCTGTTGACTAAACAATGTCGTTTGGCGGGCCCATGGGAAAGAGCCTTCTCTGTGGCGGCCCCAGCCCTCTGGAACCAACTCCACCCAGAGATTAGCACGGCCCCCACCCTCCTTGTCTTTCGCAAATTACTTAAGACCCACCTTTGTCGCCAGGCATGGGGGAGTTAAGTTATTCTTTTCCCCTAGGCTATTACAAGTTATGCATGGTATGTTTGGTTTTTTATAATAAGGGTTTTTTAGTTGTTTTTATTAATTGGATTGTTCATATTGTTTTACCACTGTTGTTAGCCGCCCCGAGTCTGCGGAGAGGGGCGGCATACAAATCCAATAAATAATAATAATAATAATAATAATAATAATAATAATAATAATTAAAGCTCAATATTCAATAATCCCAATAGTGAAGTGAAAAAGATGGCTTTGGGCTCCAATGCACCCCTATGAATTTTTTTCTTCATATGGTGCAATGAAGCCCTCCCATCACCTTTGTGGCTGTGTCTTAGGAAACCTTGCTGACTTATTTCAGTCAGTCATGTACTGATAAAAATCAATTTCCTGGCAGAGTGGATGACTCAATTACCGGTAATAATTTTGCCGCGAGGTGCAAGTAATCAGGGGAGACATCTGAATCCATGTTGTTATACTTGAAATGGAATTTAATTAGGAAAGACAAATTACCAGAACAGATACAGGAGGGATCCAATTTTTTTTTTAAAAGGTTGGATTCACATATTGTATTTACAATCCAATCCTGGCTTAGTGGAAAGTATGAATCACAAGCAGTGGATTGGACTAAAAGACCTTCAAGATACCTTCCCACTCTGTTATTCTGAGCCTTAGTCATATGTGCAGCATAAGTCGATCACAATTTTGGAAAATTCCGATTCATTGCAAAATGCAGGTTAAGCAGTAGGGCTTAGGCACAGTTGTGTAAAAGGAAAGAATTTAATGAATGCACATCTCTCTGGGGAAAAAAAAGCTATGCCAATCACATATTTTCTCTTAAATGCAACCTCTGGGTCCTTACGCAGGAGTCAGATGGCCAAAGTTATTTTATTTATTTATTTATTTTGTTCAATACATAATGAGGGTTTTAGTGGGTATATATCTATATACACATAGTAAAATACATGGTGAAGGTTATAGAGGAGATACTCATAGTAAAATATATCTAAGAAATAATAGAAAAGAAGGTATAGTAATAGAACATATCAATGAAAGAATAGAAGAAGAGATATAGGAATAGAAGAAAGGTATAGGGGATATAGGAGAGCAATAGGACAGGGGACGGAAGGCACTCTAGTGCACTTGTACTTGCCCCTTACTGACCTCTTAGGAGTCTGGATAGGTCAACCGTAGATAATCTAAGGGTAAAGTGTTAGGGGTTTGGGGATGACACTATGGAGTCCGGTAATGAGTTCCACGCTTTGACAACTCGGTTACTGAAGTCGTATTTTTTACAGTCAAGTTTGGAGCGGTTAATATTAAGTTTAAATCTGTTGTGTGCTCTTGTGTTGTTGTGGCTGAAGCTGAAGTAGTAGACGTTGCAGCATATGATCTTGTGGGCAATACTTAGATCTTGTTTAAGGCGTCTTAGTTCTAAACTTTCTAGGCCCAGGATTGAAAGTCTAGTCTCGTAGGGTATTCGGTTTCGAGTGGAGGAGTGAAGGGCTCGTCTGGTGAAGTATCTTTGGACATTTTCAGGGGTGGTAATGTCTGAGATGCGATATGGTGAACCCTCTTGAAAATTTCAATACAGTAACACAAAGTGAAAAAAAAGAAATAATAATAAAATACAACAAAGAGTCCATGCGCTTGTGAGGCAGCAATCTTGCTTTCAGGACAGAAGAACCACAGAAATGTTTAAAACCCCTGGTTTTGGTCCATTTAAAAGTCTGATTTTATGAGTGTTTTCATAATTTTGCTTCCTTGTGAGCCACCTAAGAAGGGCGAGATGAGACAGCATTCTGCTGCACGAATCCCAGCGACCAGTTAGGTCCCACAGAGTGGGTCTTCTCCGGGTCCCGTCAACTAAAGAATGTCGCTTGGCGGGACCCAGGGGAAGAGCCTTCTCTGTGGCGGCCCCAGCCCTCTGGAACCCCCCCCCCGGGAGATTAGAATTGCCCCCACCCTCCTTGCCTTTCGTAAGCTGCTTAAAACCCACCTCTGCCGTCAGGCATGGGGGAATTGAGATACTCTTTCCCCCTAGGCCTTTACAATTCAATGCATGGTATGTATGCATGTATGTTTGGTTTTTAAAAAATATTAATGGGCTTTTAATTATTTCTAACATCAGACTACTATTGTACACTGCTTTATTGTTGCTGTTAGCCGCCCCGAGTCTCCGGAGAGGGGCGGCATACAAATCCAATAAATAAATAAATAAATAAATGTGGAAGTTTGGCCTCCTTGCAAAAGAGCCACTCATGGGCTGTCCTTCCCATTCTTTTTTTTAATTTAAAAAAAGTTTATTTATAAAATATTTAAAGACATAACACATAGATAACGATATTAAACAATACAGACGGTTAACAGGAAAAACAAAACAAAGGGTACATGACAGTCTATTCAGTATTCGCATTAGTTGTTTCCTCCCCCCTCCCCTTTTAGTACTTTTCCCAATATTTATCCTAATTTTGGTTTATTTGTGATTTCTTCTTCATCCTTTCTAATCTTTAATCTTGGTTCTGTTTCCCGTTTTTGCTGAAATAACCACCTAGGTTCGTTCAGTGCTTGTACAACGTCCTGACCATTATCAGTGTTTCCCAACCTTGGCAACTTGAAGATATTTGGACTTCAACTCCCAGAATTCCCCAGCCAGCAAATGTTGGCTGGGGAATTCTGGGAGTTGAAGTCCAGATATCTCCAAGTTGCCAAGGTTGGGAAACGCTGCATTAACTGGCTGACACTCAACCCTCAGCCACCATTAAAATGGGCGGACTTCAATTCCCAGAATGCTCCAGCCAGCGGGAGTGGACTTCAGCCCCCAGAACTGCCCATCCAATGAAAACACTTGTTTTGGGGAGCTTCCTTTCTTCCCCTCCATCCCTCATCTCCCCCCTCCATGACATCCCTACAGTACTCCATTGACCTGCCGTGACGTCACTGCGTCACGGAAAAGCGTGGTCCGTTTTCTTTGCCGGTGCCTTATCAACCTCTCTGCTCCGCCCGCCCTTCTCAGGTTGCCTAGGCAACTCCCAGCCCCTCCAATATAGAGAGCCCACTCAACCTCGCTTCAGTTACGGGGGCTCCCGTCAGCCACCGCGGCGGACGGGGTGGGGGGAGCTCGACGCCTCTTTCGCGCGCGTGCCCGCCGCTTCCTCACCTGTCCATACGGGTAACTGGCCGCCATGAAAGCTTCCTTCTCTTTGTCGCGCGGGAACGCCCTTCCTCTTTCCGTCCCCCGCCCCCCCACGCCCGTCTAAATGATTGGACGACAGGACCCTCGCGTGGAGCACGCAGGTGGGCGGATCGGCTGTCACTCAACCTCCGGTGGGCGGGGCTCAGCGAGCGTCAACGGTATAAAAGGGCAAGATGAGGCGTTGTTGTTTTACACTTGTCTACTTCTCTTGAGGAGAAGTCTATATCTTGGGATCAAGATATATATTCTGAGTGCCCCAGGTGAGGTAAAGCCATAGTCCTATATCCATGCATGATGTTACTGTATAAGTCAGCCGTCTCTGGGTCCCGTCGACAAAACAATGTCATCTAGGCGGGACCCAGGGGAAGAGCCTTCTCTGTGGTGGCCCCGGCCCTCTGGAATCAACTCCCCCCCCGAAGATTAGGCCTGCCCCCACCCTCCTCGCCTTTTGTAAATTCTTGAAAACCCATATGTCCCCAGGCATGGAAGAATTGATATATCCTTAGCTGTCTTGGTTTATGTATGGTTTGTTTGGGTTGTATGATTGTTTTTTAATAATGGTTTTAAAAATGTTTTAAAATTGGATTTGTATATGATGCTTTTTACTTGTTGTGAGCCGCTGCGAGTCCTCGGAGAGGGGCGGCACACAAATCTAATAAATTAAATTAAATTAAATTAAATTCTATTAAATTAAATTAAATTAAATTATTAAATTAAATTAAATTATTAAATTAAATTAAATTATTAGTGCCATGTGAAAATGGCTGCTAAGGTCGATCCTGTGACCATGGAGAACTTCAAATCTGGGCTGCAAGTCCCCTTTTTCAGAAGAGTCGTAATTTGTACAATCAATAAACAGCCACTTGTAAGTTGAAAAATTATCTGTACATGGTAAATCTCTGCCCCAAACTGTTGTGGTTCAGTCTGGGACCCCTCCGGGAATGGCTGACCTTCTGTCGGTTTCCAGCTCAGAGGGAGAGGCTGAGGAACAGGAGGTGCAGACAGACGAGGAGGAATCCCAGGCTGAAGAAGAAGGACAGCCAGAGTCCCACCAGGGGGAGCTCTCCCCAGCAAGCAGCCTGGATTCCTTAGGGGAAAATGCTCAAGACATCATAGATATGCGACAAAGGAGAGCTAATCAGAGACGGACTCAATTGGCTAGGTATTTCCAGCATTAGAGGTCACAGCTGGGTTTGGGTGTGGTGCTCTTGGGAAAGGATAAAAGGCGGACCCACCCTTCCTGGCTTGTGGAGTTTTATCTTGGAGATTCGTGAGACCTGTCTGTGAACTTTGGTGGCTTACAATCCTGGTTTGTGCCTTGGACTATTGAAACCTTGGGGGGGGGGGGTGCCAGCAAGAAGCTTGTGGGATTGACTGGACATCAGGACCCTGCTGTAACGTATTCTAGCCTGTCTGTTGTGAAGACAGGTTTTCCTTTGTGCTTATTTTTTCCAGCTATAAAATACTTTTGGCTTTTACCAGAGTGTCTGGCTGTTTTTTCAGTTGGTGTTGAGGTCTGGGAAAACCCAGACAGAACACAAACTAACCACAGTTTTGCTTTTTTGGGATGAATGGTCAAAAAGTAAGATTAATTATCACTATCATCAAATTGGTTCCTCCATGATACACAAGAGAGGAGGGATCACCCGGTATACTACTTTCCACCCTATTTTATTGCTGCTGTGGAAATAAAAAGGTTAAGGCCTTGAACAAAGGCTGATTTGTAAGAAATAAACAGGGAGATAGGTATTTGCTGGCTGATCTGCATTGTGTATGTGTCTGCTTGTTCTGAACAAATAGGGATTGACTGGGAGAGTTTGGGTGAGAACTAAATTGGAAATTACTGAGTAATTCTCAAACAAAAATCCTGTCATGTTTTGTTTAGGATCTGAATTAGCATGATGATGAGTAAATATCCTGCATTTTATTCCTACCTGTTTCCATTCAATTTGATGAAAATGAAACTGATTTCTTTTCCACAAAGGAGAATGAATTTCAATGATTTAGTTGTAAGCTAAGGTGACCAGATTTTAACACTGCTGAAGCAGGGATGAAGGGGTTGGGAGGTGGGTTTCTTGATTCTTGAGCCATCCAGAGCGAATAAATCGCTTCCTTTCTCTCCGCGGTGGGAGAAGCTTCCTCCACCCAGCGGCCAGAGAAAGGCGCCCTTTATTCGCTCCGTCTTTGGAAACTTTGGACTCATTTATGGGCAATTCAAAGTGTTGGTTATTACCTATAAAGCCCTTCATGGCACCGGATCAGGGTATCTACGAGACCGCCTTCTGCCGCACGAATCCCAGCAACCGGTCAGGTCCCACAGAGTTGGTCTTCTCTGGATCCCGTCGACTAAACAATGCCGTCTGGCGGGACCCAGGGGAAGAGCCTTCTCTGTGGCGGCCCCGACCCTCTGGAATCAGCTCCCTCCAGAGATTAGAACTGCCCCTACCCTCCTTGCCTTTCGTAAACTTCTTAAAACCCACCTCTGTTGTCAAGCGTGGGGGAACTGAGACATCTCCCCCTGCCTATGTAGTTTTAGTGCATGATATGACTGTATGTATGTTTTTTATTGGGGTTCTTTGCTTTTAGATTTTTAAATGTACACGTGTTATTTTATATTTTGAATTATTAGATTTGTCAATGTATATTGTTTTTGTCACTGCTGTGAGCCGCCCCGAGTCTGCGGAGAGGGGCGGCATACAAATCTAAATAATAATAATAATAATAATAATAATAATAATAATAATAATAATAAGTTGAGGACTACCAGCAACCCCCATTTTTGGAATCAATTCAGGATTTGGGGGAGATTTTTGGAAACAATAAGGAAGCGGCTGACCTTTGCCCTCTTTCAATCTTACCTGGAAGCCTTGGGATTTATTTTTTTTTGGAGCGGTTTCCCGTCCTGATTAAATTCAACCCTTCTTTTCAAAATCATTCAAGGTCACCGAGGTGCTGCCCCCTGTTGTGATCTTTGAGGCAAAGGGCAGAGTTTCATCATACGTTTAATTTAGAGCAATTCAGTTATGGCTACAAAAAACAACCTTTGCAAATGTTTGAAAGGCCAGCTTTTGCAGTAGGGGGTGGGGGAGCAAGAATGCAATTGGAAAAAGGCCTCCAGGGGCCTTGCATTTTGGTAGGATTATCTGTCATTGCATTTGGTTGATCGGAAAAGCAGAGCTGGTACCTGTAGCAAAATGTTAGGAGGAGGAGGAGGAGGAGGAGGAGGAGGAAGAAGAAGAAGAAGAAGATGAAGAAGAAAGAGGGAGGGAGGTAGAGAGAGAGAGGAAGAGAGAGAGAGAGAGATCCCTGTCATTGCAATAATGGAGCCACAAATCTTTGTGGAATCACATTTAAGGCGTGCGGCTACACAAGCATTATTTTTATGTCTGAATTACTATCTAGCGGAATGGGAATAAATAACAGGGTAGCACTGGGTGTTATTTCATTCAGCAAGCAGGAGCCAGAAGCATCACTCGTTATAAGCAAGTCATTCCACAAGGCTGAAAAGACGGAGCAGAAAAAAGGGGAGACGAAACCCGTGGATAACAATTTGACTTGAAAAAACAATTTTACTGACAAACTCTTTTCAAGGCACGGCTTACTGAAACACAAAACAAGAGCATCAGTTGAGGTTCTGTGATGCTCCCATAGTTACAGGTTGTGTGCCATAACAAATTATTTTCATCTTGCAATATTTTCCCCCTTCTCTATTTGTCTTTTATGCTGGAACTACAACTTCCTGGACTTGAAAATTCTTCTGCTGTTATTGTTTTCTCTGCGGAAGGAAGGAAGGAAGGAAGGAAGGAAGGAAGGAAGGAAGGAAGGAAGGAAGGAAGGAAGATGTGAAATAGAATTGGAAGGGGAAGGAAGGGAAGGGAGGAAATGCGAAGTCAAAAATCAAAAGAGAAGGGAAGGAAGGAAAAGTGAAGGAAAGGGGAAGGAAGGAAGGAAAAATGAGAACGAAAAGGAAAGGAATGGAAAGTATGAATACTAAGAGAAGAAAAAAGAAAAAAGGAACCGCTACCCTCAAAACATCACTATAGAGCACTGCACACCAAGACAACTAGACACAAGAACATCCTTTTCCCAAACACCATCACTCTGCTAAACAAATAATTCCCTCACCAAAATCAAACAATTAACTAAGACTGCATTACTATTCTATTAGATTTTCTCATTGTTCCCATCACCATCTCCTCCCACTTGTGACTTGTATGACAGTCATAGTTCCCTCTAAGCTGAGCAGTGAGCAATCGCTCACTTAAAAATCATCATCAACTCAGAGTTTTCCAAACCTGCCCAGACGCCGAGAGGGAAAGAGTGAGAGGGAAGGAGAGAGAGAGGAAGAGAGAGAAACAGATAGAAAAAGGAGAGGAAGGAAAAGAGAAAGAAAAAGAATGGGAGTAAGGAAGAGAGAAAGAAAATCAAAATCTAGTTTGAAACTAGCTCAACTATTTAAGTGGCATTTTGATAGTGATAGAGTTGCCCTATTATGAGCTCACTGTTATAGACACACAGTACAGTATTTTATTTTGAAATTCTCTGAGGCAAAACAGGGTGGGTTTTTTGTTTGTTTGTTTATTTATTTATTATTTCTGTGCCGCCCAGTCCCGAAGGGACTGCCGCTCAGACACTATACTTTTCCGCTCACCCCCCAAAAAAATTAGAGGGAACACTGATGACAGTAACATGTTGCTTTTAAGTAAGAATGAAAAAGGAAGAAAAAGTGAAAGCAAGAATGAAATGGGAAGAAAGAAAACCATGACAGAATGAAAAAGGGAAGGAGGGATGGATGGAAAGAAAGAAAGAAAGAAAGAAAGAAAGGCTCAGTTTTATTGCCAACAGTTTTTCAGAAGTGGTTTGTTCTTTATTTTTTTCTAGGGTTTAAAAGAGAGGAACTGGGCTGAGTTACCCAGCCAGCTTTCATGCCAAGAAGCAGTGGGTTGCTACTGGTACGGCCTAGACCCATGAACTGGTAGTGGCAGCGGCCCCAAACCGGTGGCGACAGAATTTGCAACCCATTACTGAACTCAAGGTTTCTCATTATTGAAGTCAGGAATGCCCATAGCAAAAGTTAAATAGGAAAATAGCAGGTTTCTGATGTGAGTTAATATGCTTTTGCAAAGCTATGATGATGATGATGATGATGATGGAAAAAGAAGTATGGAGGAGCAAGAACCATTGTCAATGTTGAAGCAATTTTCCCTCTGGGCTTATGGACATGAAGTGCTGTGGAGTATCCACGCCGTTGGATGATTGGAGTTTTGTTCTGGACCTTTCCAGCTAAATGGATACTCCCCATTACGGAAGAGAAAAAAAAATAGAAGAAAACATCATAAAATCCGAGCAGACAGCTGAAGAATGCTGGCGAATTCTATGGAATTATTGCTCCCCAAATGCCACTTCACTTAAAATGTCTCTGGTTCTTTTTAAATCATATGTTTCTTTCAGTCCAGAGACTACTATTAAAATATGACCATCAAAAATTTATGTGTGGGGGTTTTTTTCGGATCAATTTGCAGCAAGCCACATTTTTAAGAGAACGTCCAGCTTGACGGATCAGCCTCTTGATAGATACACTTTTGAAGGGCTACAAAAATTTTCTCTGATGCTTGAAAATCTCTGCTGGATATTGTTCTGTGGTGTTTATCTGACATAGAAGCAGGGCCACCTTACTCTTGCCCTTTCTTTTCCGGAGATTAAGATTTGATTGATTGATTGATTGATTGATTGATTGGTTGATTTTGTCCAATACACAAGGAGGGTTTTAGTGGGTATACACATATACACAATGAAGGTTATAGAGGAGATACTCATAGTAAAATATATCTAAGAAAGAATAGAAGAGAAGATATAGGAATAAAACATATCAATGAAAGAATAGAAGAAGAGATATAGGAATAGAAGAAAGGTATAGGAGATATAGGAGAGCAATAGGACAGGGGACGGAAGGCACTCTAGTGCACTTGTACTCGCCCCTTACTGACCTCTTAGGAATCTGGACAGGTCAACCGTGGATAGTCTAAGGGTAAAGTGTTGGGGGTTTGGGGATGACACTACGGAGTCCGGTAATGAGTTCCACGCTTCGACAACTGAATTACTAAAGTCGTACTTTTTACAGTCAAGTTTGGAGCAGTTAATATTAAGTTTAAATCTGTTGTGTGCTCTTGTGTTGTTGTGGCTGAAGCTGAAGTAGTCGCCGACAGGCAGGACGTTGCAGCATATGATCTTGTGGGCAATACTTAGATCTTGTTTTAGGCATTTTAGGCTGTCACAAAGGCAAAAGGAGGCGTTTCACCACAGCCAGATCAGATCAGCTTCAGCCAAACTGAGGAGTCACCACAGTGAAGAAAAGGCACCGTCTACAAAGCGAGCGAGCGAGAGGAGAGGGGAACCCTTCAGCATGGGGAGGAAGCAGGTAGCAGTCGCCGCCTTTTGGTGGGTTTCTCTCTCTGGCTCAGTGTATGAGAGGCAGCCTCGTGCCAAGATTTTATTTCTTTCCTAATGGGTTTGCACGCATTATTTGCTTTTACATTGATTCTTATGGGAAATATTGCTTCTACTTACAAACATTTCTACTTAAGAACCTGGTCACGAAATGAATTAAGTTCTTAAGTAGAGGTACCTCTGTATTTCTTCCATGATTGCCCAATGACCATCTTAGCCACAGACAATGACCCCCTCCCACCCCTGTCTCATCTTCAGCTGCTCCTGCAGGGCCTCCCAAGTCTGATGCCCAGATGTATGAGCAACTAGAATTAGATCTGGTTTGGATGAAGCTCGATATATTTGATACAAAAGCAATGAAAAAACAAAACCAGGGAACATTCAAGAAAAATTAATTCCAGAAGGTACATGGTCCCACACATTTCTTACAACAGGAAGAAAACAGAATATTGGACATCTGGAAAAGTAATTACACCGTTAAGATCCCATTCATACATTCTAAATACCACACAACTTAAGTTTCAAGAGTTCTTTCAATTTCCCCCTCTCCCACAAAGACACAACACAACTTTTAATTTGTCTCCACTTTTTTGTTGCATGGGTCTCTGAGCTATGAAGTGACATTTCCCCCCTGTACAATTTCACATATATCTACTAGAAGTAAATTCTGCTTGAATTTACTTGTGCAAGAGGTGTGTAAATAGTAGGTAGGGCAGCCTTTCTCGGAGTGTGTTCTCTAGATGTGATAGGCGACAACTTCTTGATTTTCAGTGACTCTGCTGGTGTGATTCCATACAGAGGCAAATTTTTGTTCTATCAATTGCCTCTTGGAACTGTTTATCTCTTGCCTTCCAGAGAGCCATTATAACTCAGGCTAAAAGGGGAAATCCAATCAAAATTGAAATTAAGCCACAGCACCCCCCACTATCTCATCTCCCCTTTGCATATTTTGTTAAATTTTTCAATAGATTCTGTCTACATTATGGAAATAATAACTCCTAATGAGGCGGGAAATTAATGAGCATCAACCAAGGAAAACTGAACTTTTGTCTTGAATACCTTTTGCGTGGGTAAAATATGGAGATATTCACACATAGAAATCCTCTCTCCCTCTCTCTCTCTCTCTCTCACACACACACAGACAGACAGATGGACAAACACAGATATCCTGGTACTTCTTCTTTTTTTAAAAAAAAATGCCATCATGATAAGAACTTGAACTTCACTGAGAAAAAATATGGTCAAAATATTAACAACAATAAAAGCATCGTCGCAGCTAGTCATGATGGAAGACGTGATCTTTGGCTATTCCGAACGGAGTCCTTTGTGGGGAGAGGATTCTTTAGCCCATCGGCCCCTTCATGTTTTTGGGCTGGTACATGGGCTGCTCCAGGGGCATCATGCTGAAACAGTCCGAAGGATTGCAGTGACCGACTTTCCCAGGAGGGCCTGTGACTCCTGGGGGTCCCGGGATGCCCGGAATACCTTGCTGCCCCATAGGACCCGGAAGACCCATTTTCCCATAGCCTGGAGGCCCCTGGATACCTGTGGAGAAGGAAGGAAAACAAGAAGCAGTGTGAGGGTCAAGTACTCTTGAGACACCTACGTCCTTTGGTAAGTTTTTCATTTCCTGGAATTATAGAAAGTGTTGGAGAAAGCTTTCCCGTGAGAATGCTCTTTGGACTGGTAGATTTCAAGTCTCCAAATTCTCCATTATGAAGGATTCTGGAAGAAAAGGCCACACACCTGAAAAATCTCCAGGTTGGGGAAAGGTGTGCTGGGAAACATAGAAACAGAAGACTGATGGCAGAAAAAGACCCCATGGTCCATCTAGTCTGCCCTTAAACTAATTTTTGTATTTTATCTTAGGATGGATCTACGTTTATCCCAGGAATGTTTAAATTCCGTGACTGGATTTACCAACCATGTCTGCTGGAAGTTTGTTCCAAGCATCTACTACTCTTTCAGTAAAATAATATTTTCTCACGTTGCTTTTGATCTTTCCCCCAACTAACTTCAGATTGTGTCTCCTTGTTCTTGTCTTCGCTTTCCTATTAAAAACACTTCCCTCCTGGACCTTATTTAACCCTTTGACATATTTAAATGTTTCGATCATGTCCCCTCTTTCCCTTCTGTCCTCCAGACTATACAGATTGAGTTCATGAAGTCTTTCCTGATAGGTTTTATGCTTAAGACCTTCCACCATTCTTGTAGCCCGTCTTTGGACCCCTTCAATTTTGTCAATATCTTTTTGTAGGTGAGGTCTCCAGAACTGAACACAGGAATATGCATCTATGACAATTTCCTTGTGTGTCCAGTCACACTTGGCCAATAAGGAATTCTATTATTCTATTCTATTCTGTTCTAGTCTAGTCTAGTCTAGTCTAGTCTAGTCTAGTCTAGTCTAGTCTAGTCTAGTCTAGTCTAGTCTAGTCTAGTCTAGTCTAGTCTAGTCTAGTCTAGTCTAGTCTAGTCTAGTCCAGTCCAGTCCAGTCCAGTCCAGTCCAGACCGAATTTTCCATCCTTTTGAATGATCATGAAAGGAACTATAACACCATGGTTTAAAATTGCAAAATGAAGCAACAACACCAATGAGAAGAAACTGCTTTCTGTATGAAGATGCAACCTAATGCATATGGCCAAGAATGGCACCACTGGTGTGCAGAAAAACCCTACGCATGCTCTGAGTCTTGGTGATGGATAAAAGCAAATGACTGAGGAAGGCAAGCAAGCCAAATTTACCTGGTGGGCCTGGTGCTCCAGTCTCCCCCATGATTCCGGTCCCTTTGTCTCCTTTTTCTCCTTTGTTTCCAGGCTCACCTGCATTGAGGGAGAAAACACGAAAGTGAATTGACTGAAGCCTCCATCCACTAATGACACCAGGCTACTTCTGGAATGGTTTGCGGAGAGTCTTGTCCAGCCTGCTTTAGAGCTGTGGCCATATTCTTGCCCAACTGGGATTAAGTATTCATCTCAGGAATCTTCTGGGACAATGTTATAATATATATATACACAGTGTTCCCTCGATTTTCGCGGGTTCGAACTTTGCGGAAAGTCTATACCACGGCTTTTCAAAAATATTAATTAAAAAAATACTTTGCGGGTTTTTCCCCTATACCACGGTTTTTCCCACCCGATATGTCATACGTCATCGCCAAACTTTCGTCTGCCTTTAATGAATATTTTTTTAATAAACTTTAATAAATAAACATGGTGAGTAATAATCTGAATGGTTGCTAAGGGAATGGAAAATTGCAATTTAGGGGTTTAAAGTGTTAAGGGAAGGTTTGTGATACTGTTCATAGCCAAAAATAGTGTATTTACTTCCGCATCTCTACTTCGCGGAAATTCGACTTTCGCGGGCGGTCTCGGAACGCATCCCCCGCGGAAATCGAGGGAACACTGTATATGTGTGTGTATGTATGTATGTATGTATGTATATCAACTGTGACCAGCTGTTAAGTGCCTAATACACTTTAGCTAATTTATACGACAAATGTGGCAACCTTGTTTATTCCTTTCCCTAATAGTATCAAACTGAATATAGACCTCACAGCTTATGGATTATAATTTTAGTAGTACAGTAGTACCTCTAGATACGAGCTGCTCTACATGCGAGTATTTCAAGATACGAGCCACGAGGGGAGAGACATTTCTGTTCTAGTCCCGAACTCAAATTCGGGATATGAGCCGAGCGTCCACTAGGTGGTGCAAGAATCCTTGCTTTTGGTTATCTTGGAGGGGAAAAACAAAGTCTAAAGCTATTTGTTCCACATGCGAGTTGCCTCGACATACAAGCTCCCTTCTGGAACCAATTATGCTTGTATCTAGGGGTACTACTGTATTAACAATGCATAATTGATTTTATCGTGGATTTTGTCTGTTATTTATCATTTTATCCTACAACTTTTGGTTGTGTATTCACCAAGTGTTTTTATTTGTTTTGGTCTATGACTGTAATAATAAATTTGAACCTTTAAACCAAATTTGGGGACTCCTGCTGATGTGTCATCTAGATCAGTGTTTCCCAACCTTGGCCACTTGAAGATATCTGGACTTCAACTCCTAGAATTCCCCAGCCAGCATCCCAATCCCAGGGCTTAAAGAGGATGCAATCCACTTTTTTTTTGCTATTCAGTCAACATTTTTTAGAACCTGGCTAAACAGTTCTAGGCTGCATTAAGAGAGGGATAGAATTAAGATCAGGCAAAGCAAATGCTGGCTGGGGAATTCTGGGAGTTGAAGTCCAGATATCTCCAAGTGGCCAAGGTGGGGAAACACTGATCTAGATGACATGAATCTATCGGTTGAATTGTCACCTGGCTTCTGATCTTGCCCATGGCCTAAAGTTTTACACCATTTGCAGAGCCATCGAAAACTTAATCAAGGTTCAAATTTATTTATTTTATTTATTTATTTTGTCAATAATATTTAAATACATGATACTGGTAAAAGTCTAAAACTTGAAAGGAAAAAAAGAAAAGCATTAGAAGTAATAATATTCATATACAGTAGTACCTCTAAATACGAGCTGCTCCACATGCGAGTATTCCAAATTACGAGCTGAGACGCCAGCAAAATTTCTGTTCGACACCCGAGCTCAAATTCGGGATACGAGCCGAGCGTCCACTAGGTGGCGCAAGAATTCAATTTTTTCCAGTTATCTCGGCGTGAAAAGCCAAATCTAAATGCATTGGTTTGAGATACAAATTGATCGACATATGAGGTCGGCTCTGGCACGAATTAAACTCATATGTCGAGGTACCACTGTATATGCAACAAGTGAAAATAAAGAAACAGTAAGGACAGGGGACGGGAGGCACGTAGGTGCACTTATTCAATTTCTCCAAGTTTTGACAACTTTAATGCCGGTTGAAGGATTCTGGGAGTTGAAGTCCACCCATCTGAGATGGAGAAACGCTGCTTTACAATATGCATCTCCAAATCTACTTTTACCAAAAGGGAAAGTGACAAGGCTTACCTCTCATGCCGGGCACACCTTGCCGGCCTTCCCTTCCAATTTGTCCAGGCAGTCCTGGAGCACCGGGAGGACCTGGCCGTCCCTGCGTTCCATCTTTCCCAGGTAATCCTGGTCTCCCCGGCTCGGAAAGGACTTCTAGCGGTGGTCCAGGCAGCCGGGTATAGTACTGAATCCGTTCTGCAGGAAAGAGAGGAGAGCCATTGTTTGGTCTTTGCTGAATACGGCTTTTCTCGGCGTTTTCTCTCTTTATTTTTATTTTCAAGAGTGCCTGACCCTCTAACTAATTCTGCTTGCTTTTCTAGAGTCTCGAAGCTGCACAGAGAGACCGTCTGCTCCCCGCTGCCCTCAATCTGCTCTCTTCACCCACCATCAAACATTTTTTGGAACTCCTCTCTGATGAACCTCCTGATCTGGTCGTAGCTCATGGCATCTCCCTGGTAGAAAAAGAAGGAAGAGGGAAAAGCAGAAGTCAATGTTTGCCTTATCTTGCATGTTCACCTGTCCCATTTGATCTCTTTCACACGCTCAGCTTCAACCCACATTGTTCTGCCGGCTCTCTGCACGAGCCTTTAATTAAATGCAAAGGTAGCCAAAACAGACACACACACATGAAAAGTCAAGAATACTTTCTTTATCCACAGAAAAATAGAAGCGAAACCCCCTTTTTGTAGTCAAAGGGCTCGCTTTCAAAGCAAACAGACTTGAATGAAGTGAAATAACAAAAGAACACCCCTCAAAGCAATTAATAAGTAGCTGTGAAGTCGTCACAGCTACTCTCCTTCAGACATTGTCCAACTAACACGTTTCACTATGATCTACGTTCAGAGTCCTGTTATCACAGCACAGGGTCCTTGGAGAATCCAGATAGTCAAGCCACATCCACTATCACGAACAGATAATCTTCCACACTGAGGGGCCGGCACGCTGCCCATTTAACAGCAGCCCTACTTAGTTGAACCACACCCAACCACAGGTGGACTCTCTTATCTCTTGTAATACCTACGTAGCTGCTCTCTTCTATTCATGGCCCTTTGCATGCGTGCATCTATAACTGCTTCTTCATCAGAATCCAGTGAAGATGAGGAGGATGAATGGCTTCCTAACTGGCTGTCTGCCACGACCCCCTCTGAGGGCCCCATTTCACAGTCACTCCGTGCTCCCGACGATACTTCGCTGTCCGAAGCAGTCGGCAGTAAAACAGGCCTCTTGACACTGGGAGGATTCACCTACATCCACCCCCACAGTCCTTGGGGCAGGAGCTGGCCCAGAGCCAACCACAACACACATGCAACCATTCCCCCAAGCTCCAGAAAATCTCCCAGGGCCAAATCTTCCAGCCCCGCCATCAACATCTTCTTCCTTCCCCTCTCGTTCCTTCCCTAGCTGAAGGAGTGGCTACTGAGGGTCATAGTAACCCATCTCCCAGAATGCTGTTATTTTAGCTTCCTCCTTGAGAAGCAACACTTTGTGGGACCCTATGGGGCTCCTCAGTCATGGATCTTGGACAAGCAACCCCTCCCCTGCTTAACTTCAGGAAGAATTCAGCAACTTTGTGCTTTGGAACGGTTGCATTTGCAGATTAGAAGTTGTGAACTGCCCTGGGTCTCTCCAGAAGTTCTGCATTGCAGGAGAAGCTGAGAGCCAAGGTTGCGCATGGCCAAGCGAGGTTTGGCACCTTGTGCATCAGTGACGTATGAAAATCTCTTTCAAGTGAATGTCAATCGCTGGTGGCACATCCTAGAACAGTGAGGGCGAACCTTTCTTCCTTCGGGTGCCAAAAGAGCATGGGCGGGTGCTATTGCGCATGCGTGAGTGCCCACACCCATAATTCAATGCCTGGACAGGGTGAAAACAACTTCCCCTGCTTCCTGGAGGCCCTCTGGAGGCCAGAAACGGCCTGCTTCCTAACTTCTGGTGGCCCCAGTAGGCTCGTGTTTTGTCCTCTCCAGGCCCCAAAAGCTTTCCTGGAGCCGGGGGAGGGTAAAAATGCCCCCCCATCCGCCCCCACGAGGGTCTCTGGAAGCCAAAAATACCCTCTCGAAAATGTGAGCCAAAAATCAGCTGGCCAGCATACGACATGCGTGTTGGAGCTGAGCTAGGGCAATGGTTCGTGTGCCAGCAGATTTGGCTCCGTGTACCACCTATGGCGCCCATGCCATAGGTTCACAATCACTGTCCTAGAATCCAGCTAAGAAGACAGATATCCCTTCTAACTGCATCTGCTGAAGGACAGAAGACTTCATAGTTCCAGCTGTCCGTTACACTGCACGCCTTTCGTTGTCTTTGCCCCAGTTCTTACCATCGTTCCTGGCAATCCTGGGTTCCCGGGGTTCCCTGCAGGGCCAGGCGAGCCAGGATGTCCTCTGTCTCCAGGGGATCCACGTGGTCCCATGGGGCCCATTTCCCCACTTTTCCCTGGGCCTCCTGGCATCCCCGCTCTGCCTTTCTCTCCAGGGGAGCCCACCTGCCCTGGGCTACCATGGTCCCCCTGAAAGAAGAAAAGACAATTCCATGAAAGGTGGTCCTAGGAGAAGAAGCTGATGGTCACCCCCAGCAGTGTCCCACTTACTTTCTGTCCAGAAGGACCGATAGGACCTGGCTTTCCAGGAGATCCCTGTGGAAAAAGAAGAAGAAGTCTTCAAAATAGTGATAAATACCCATAAGGCATTTGAGCGGAAGAGAATATTAGCTTAAGCTATTTTGTGAAGTTTTTGACCCATCAAATGGCCCTCGTCCTACCATTTAACTTTAAGCTGTTTACCTGCCTTTTACAGGAAGTGCTCCTTGTCTGTTACTTGTCTCCATTTTTGTGTAATGGAGGTAGTCCTCACTTAAACGCTGGCTGTTTTATGACTGCTTGACATACAACGGCCATGGAATGGCTGTTTTACAGTCTCTAAAGCACTCCTGGCCATCATATATGGTGGTGCCCATCCATTCCCTGTGGCCATATGACTACATGTCAGGTAGGACAGATTAAGATCTGTGGTGATCACAGTCATGTGACCATAATTCATGATGTTTGACTAAAAGCACCCTTTCAAATGAATGTTTTTACTTAATGACCACGGCGGAAAGGGCCAGAAAATTATTTGCGGTGGCATGGGTGCCTCGACTTCCAATCAAAACCACTTACAACTATAACTCCAGGCTTGATTATGGTTGTAATTTAAGAACTCTCTAAATTTGGAAGTCATCTTTCAGGAAGCAGAGAAAGTAAGTCGAGCTGGGTTTTATGGGTCACTTTATTAATTTAACCCTGGACCTGCAGAGGTTAAACCAAATGGGGTGGACCTTCTTGGGGCAGCTATGGGTGAAAGCTCCTTGCTGAGCAAGGGAAGGCTGCCCTTGACCCTGACTTTGACCTTGGACGTGGACTTGACCTTCCCTTGCTCTCCGCCACACCTAAGGCATGTGGGAAGGCTCACCCCCAGCTTTTCACTTGTAGGTCTACCTGCAACAGGGCCGACGAGTAAATTCCAAAAGGGGGATGAGCAGTGAGCCTGTCCCTTTTATACAGGGACTCACTGTTCCGCCCCCCTCCCCGGCCCATCCTGTGTGATCATGCGTGTTCTCGCGCAATCACCCTTCCTCCTTTGCCTTCGCTGGCGGTGGCCGTGTGCTTCTGACCCCGCTGCAAATGTTGGCCCGCCTCGAGTGGCCGGCCTCTACTAGTTGGAGATACATGCAAGTTGAGCCTAGGGCTGCTTTCTAAGAATCGGCTTGCCTGGGGCAGAAACTACAATTTATTTCACAAATGTTGCTGTAAACACATCCTGATTATTATTTATTTTATTTTATTTTTATTTTTTTATTTTATTTTATCTTATTTTATTTTTTATTTTATTTTTTAATTTAATTTTATTTATTTACTTACTTTCTTACTTTCTTACTTACTTACTTACTATTTACTTACTTACTTACTTACTTACTTACTTACTTACTTACTTACTTACTTACTTACTTATTTATTTATATGCCGCCCGTCTCCGTAGACTCGGAGCGGCATATTAACTGAAGTGGCCTTGAAGGGATTTGGAATTTGGCGTGGGGGGTGGGTGGGGACTACAACTTTTCTCCCCTGTGCAACCCATCCCATCAAGTCCATTTCTTCTTTTAGTTCCTGGTCCGTGTGTGTGAATGAACAATGTGAACGTTATTTTGGGCTTAAGAAAGGTGATGTAGGTAGCTTCCTCCATTGTTACAGTGGGCTATTCCTATCTTTGGTTCCGAGAGGTGGCGCAGCGGGTAGAGTGCAGTACTGGAGGCCGCTAAAGCTGACTGCGGGATCTGCAGATCAGCAGTTCAAATCTCATCACTGGCTCAAGGTTGACTCAGCCTTCCATCCTTCCGAGGTGGGTAAAATGAGGACCCGGGTTGTGGGGGCCATAGGCTGGCTCTGCTAAAAAGTGCTATTGCTAACATGTTGTAAGCCGCCCTGAGTCTTAAGGAGAAGAGCGGCATAAAAAATTGAATGAATGAATGAATGAATGAATAAATAAGGGCTGTTCTGTTCAAGAAGGTGATAACAGGTACGAGTCACAAATACCTCTTTGCCTCCTTGTCCATCCAATCCTGGCTCACCCTAGGAACCAAAAAGAAAATAAGGGAAAAAGAGAGATTTAGTTTCATTTCACTACAATGAACTTTATAGTCTGGAGGACAGAAGGGAAAGAGGGAACACTGTTGAAACATTTAAATATGTTAAAGGGTTAAATAAGGTTCAGGAGGGAAGTGTTTTTAATAGGAAAGTGAACCCAAGAACAAGGGGACACAATCTGAGGTTAGCTGGGGGAAAGATCAGAAGCCACGTGAGAAAATATTATTTGACTGAAAGAGTAGTAGATGCTTGGAGTAAACTCCCAGCAGACGTGGTAGATAAATCCACAGTCACTGAATTTAAACATGCCTGGGATAAACATATATCTATCCTAAGATAAAATACAGTAAATAGTATAAGGGCAGACTAGATGGACCATGAGGTCTTTTTCTGCCGTCAATCTTCTATGTTTCTATGTTTCTAATGGGTCCAAAGTCAAATACTCCTCATGTTGTTATTATCTTTCAGCCTCATACTGAACAAAGAATTAAGACTAGGAAGCATTACAAACCATGCACCCATCCATCCATTTTCAACAAGCTCTCCCCGATTGATTCAAGCGACACTCACCGGTGGACCTGGGTGACCGGGCGTTCCTGGCTGCCCTGGCAGCCCATTGAGACCTCTCTCTCCAGTGGATCCCCGTTCACCCTTCAGACCCTAGGAAAAGGACAGACAGCATCAGAAACTGTTGGAGACAATCAAGGAGATGCCAAGTTTTGTGGTGATTCCTCTAGATCAGTGTTTCTCAACCTTGGCCACTTGGAGATATCTGGACTTCAACTCCCAGAATTCCCCAGCCAGCCAGCCTTTGCTTTGCCTGATCTTAATTCTGTCCCTCTGTTAATGCAGCCTAGAACTTTTTAGCCAGGTTCTAAAAATGTTGACTGAATAGCAAAACAAAAAAGGTGGATTGCATCCTCTTTAAGCCCCGGGATTGGGATGTCTAAGAAGATGGACACTGCAATCCAGAAATGGCATCTTAACAAATGACAAATCAATGAATGTTTCCTGGAGACAATCAGATCATTTTCTTATTCGGTTGGACATGATTTATTGATTGATTGAGTTGAAAGGGACCATGAAGGCCATTGAGTTCAACCCCCTGCCCAAGCAGGGACCTATAGTACACCAGTCAAGTGGCAGTTCAATCTTCTCTTAAAAATGTCCAGAGTGTTCACAACGTCCGCTGGTAGGTTGTTCCATTGGTTGATCGCTCTGACCGTCAGGAAGTTCCTTATCTCCATGTTGAATCTCTCCTTGGTCAGCTTCCAGCTGTTGTTCCTCGTCCGGCCCTCTGGTGCCCTGAAGAATAAAGTGATCCCCTCCTCTCTGTGACATCCCCTCGTAGACTGCTATCATGTCCGCTCTGGCCCTCCTTTTCTCTAAGCTATCCATGCCCAGTTCCCTCAGTCTCTCTTCGTAAGTCTTGGTTTCCAGTCCCTTAATCATCTTGGTTACTCTTTTTTGCACCTTCTCCAGAGTTTCAATGTCTCTTTTGAAATGTGGTGACCAGAACTGAATACAGTACTCCAAGTGTGGTCGGACCAGGACGTAGTAGAGTGGTATTAAGACTTCCCTGGTCTTGGAGTGTATTCCCCTGTTGATGCAGCTTAGGATTGTGTTGGCTTTTTTAGCTGCTGCTGCACATTGTTGGCTCATGTTTAGTTGATTGTCCACCAAGACTCCGAGGTCTCTTTCGCAGTCGCTACTGCTAAGAGGGGTTTCTCCCAGGTTGTATGTGTGTCCAGGGTTTTTTCTGCCTAGGTGAAGGACTTTGCTCTTGTCGATGTTAAACATCATTTTGTTGGTGTGGGCCCACTGTGTTAGTCTGTCTAGGTCTTTCTGTAATTTGAGCCTGTCTTCTAGGGTATTGGCTACCTTTGGAGGTAGGGAGCGACTGTCCTTACGAAGAAACGGAAAAAGGGGTTCCAGGGAAGAGAGATTTCCAAGCTTCAAGAATGAATGGTTCTTATACTGTGGCTTCATTCAGAAGTGAAGAGGATCCATGCTGGACCAGAGCCTAAGAATGCCAAAAGGGAAGATACTTACAACTCCAGTAAGCCCCGAAGGACCAGGTTGCCCAGGGCTTCCAGGTGGACCCTGAAGAAACAGAGAAAAATTGCAGAAGGATGTAAGAAGAAACATTAAACTGCAGTTTCCATTGCTTTGACCATTTATCTAGTAAAGCTAAATCATTTACCATATTACAGACGCCTCCAGGAATATCAACCCTATGGCACACTTTAGAGTCATTGGCAATTAGGCAAACCTTCCCTACCAAACCTTCCCCTATGTCACTCACAAACATATTAAAAAGAATAGGACCTAAAAGAATAGGACAAGCCCACTTTTCCCTCAACCTTGGTAATTTTAAGAGATCTGGACTTCAATTCCCAGAATTCCCATGCTGGATGAAGAATTCTAAACTGAATATACTTACCCCCACTGAGTATTTCCCCAGTAAGACTGACTCTGACTTTCATGTATTAAAAAAAAATAAATCCAAAGCATACTCGAGAGTTAGCCACGAACATCTAAAACAGCAATCTTTTTAACAGAGTTCTCTTGGGTGCGTTTTGGACGCTCAGAACTATTCATTCATTCATGTCAGAAGCCTTGCTGAATAGAGACCAAGGGAGATGAATCTGGAGCAGTTATGTTTCTTGTTCGTACGTTAAGTCGATCTCAAAAGGCATCTGATCTTGACATTGCAAGGGCTGTTCAAGCAAGGGGGAACCTGGTCTCTCCCCCCCACTCCCGCCTAAATCTCTGTTCTTATCTGCCCAGATAGTCTTCACACAGCCTGATTCATGACTTGGGCTGCAGAGAAGCATAGCAGACATAAGAACTTAAGAGGGTGCGGTCTTGCTTCCTGCTTCATTCATTCATTCATTCATTCATTCATTCATTCTTTCACTCACTCACTCACTCATTTACTCATTCATTCATTTACTCATTCATTCATTCATCCATTTATTCATTTATTCATTCATTCAATCATTCATTTATTCACTCATTCATTCATTTCTGTGACTTGTATGCTGCCCAACTCCATGCAGACTCTGAGCGGCTAACAGCAATATAAACAATAAAAACAACAGTATAAGAGGATAAAAACAATTATCAAACCCTTAATTCACAAACATCCAACCATTCAACAATATAAAAAAACAACTAGAAACAATAACACAGCTATAAGCATTCATTCATTCGGCTGGGATAAGATGGAGTCATTCACCGGCTCCAGGCCTGCTAGAAAAGCCATGTTTTTATGGCCTTCTTGAAAGCCAGGAGGGTGGGGTTCATGTGGATCTCGGGGAAGTTGGTTCCACAGAGCCGGAGCCGCCACAAAGAAGACCCTCCCATGCAGTCCCACCACACTGGCTGAAGGAACCCTGAGAAGGCCAACCCTGTGGGACCTAACCAGGTATGTGGCAGGATGTGGTCCTGTACATAATGTGGTCCTAAGCCATGTAGGCAGGGATGGTCAGCAGGCAGGATGGGGTGGAATGCAGTTCCACCAGCGGAAATGAAAATGCGTGCGCAGCTCCAGCTGATCGGCGGCTGTCACTTCCTGGATTACTGGTCTCAGCTCGGCTCTCCTTTTTTTCCCCTGCTGCTGCTGTGTCTGCGCTCCTTGCTTTTTTCCTCTTTCCTCCTTCCTGGCCTTGGATGAGCTCTCTCCTGCCTGGCTCCCTTCCAGCCTCACGCGGCCCCCTCCTGCCCAAGGTGCAAGTAGAAGGCGTGGAAGGAAGTGGTGCAGGCAGCATTTATGCTTCTGGAAGCACCCATTCGCCTAGCTACCCAGCCTGAGGCGGGGGGGGCGACCCAGGAAGGAGAGCGCGGGAAACGCGAAGCAAATTGTCACCCCATCGAGCGACACTGGTAAGGTTGTAAGCCGAGAACCAAACAGTTCACTTGAACGATGATCGTTCAAGCCACTCCCACCTGATCACATGGCCGACAAGCCACTCCTACCCAGTCACATGACCATTAAGCCACACCCACAAAATAAGCCACACCCACAGTGTGGCAGTAAAAATTTGGCTGCCCATTACTGCATGTAGGGCTTTAAAGGTAATAACCAGCACCTCGAATTGTATCCGGAGACCTATTGGGAGCCAATGCAGCTCATAGACTGTTGATGTTACATGGATGGACTTAGGGACACTCATAACAGCTCGTGCGGCTGCGTTTTGGACCAATTTTAGTTTTCAGTGTAGGTAGGACTAAAAACTTATGTGAATGGGTAAATATAGCAGCTCTGAGCAACTAGACACACCAGTCTATACCATCTAGTTTGACTCTGGCTAAAATTCTAATGTGCAAAGTTAAGCTAGCACTAATCTAGCACTGATAATGTTGCCTAGTTTGGTCATGAAATTTCAGCAAGAATACGACCAAACTCGAGAGCACCAAGGATCCCACCACGTTAAGGTTTCTCTTCCTTATTGGTGCCTTGTTATGGATGGATGGGAGTTATAAAAGTAGGATTTGGAAAAGGCTATTTATTTAATCTATTTATATCCCTGCTTTATTATTTTTATAAACAACTGTGAGACCGCCTTCTGCCGTACGAATCCCAGAGACCGGTCAGGTCCCACAGAGTTGGCCTTCTCCGGGTCCCGTCGACTAAACAATGTCGTCTGGCAGGACCCAGAGAAAGAGCCTTCTCTGTGGCGGCTCCGACCCTCCAGAGATTAGAACTGCCCCTACCCTCCTTGCCTTTCGTAAACTCCTCAAAACCCACCTCTGTCGTCAAGCATGGAGGAACTGAGACATCTCCCCCTGCCTACGTAGTTTTAGTGCATGATATGACTATGTATGTTTTTTATATTGGGGTTCCTTGTTTTTAGATTTTTTAAAATGTACAATTGCTATTTTAGATTTTAAATTATTAGATTTGTCAATACATATTGTTTTTTTGTCACTGTTGTGAGCCGCCATGAGTCTATGGAGAGGGACGGCATACAAATCTAATAAATAATAATAATAATAATAATAATAATAATAATAATAATAATAATAATAACTCAAGACAGTCCACATGTCTAATATCCTCATTTCTCCCCCCTGCAAAAAACCATCTTGTGAGATGAGTCGGACTGAGAGAGGGTGTTTAGCCCAAGGTTACTCAGTTGGTTTTCATACCTGAACCGGGATTCAAACAGTGTTTCCTGGTGATTGACCCAACATCACTCAATTGCTTTCATGCCTAAAGCAAGACTAGAACTCACGGCCTTCTAATTTCTAGCCTGGTGCCTTAACTACTAGACTCTCCTCAGTAATCAAATACCGGTACATAAAATATATCTACAGGTTTACTTGCAGTAACTGAAGTTTAATAGTTTCCATACAGCTTCTGAGTGACCAATCTATATAATCATTAGATTGAGGAGGCAATTGGAATACAGTGTTCCCTCGATTTTCGCGGGTTCGAACTTCGCGAATAGCCTATACCACGGTTTTTCAAAAAATATTAATTAAAAAATACTTCATGATTTTTTTCCCTATACCACATTTTTTCCCACCCGATGACGGCATATGCCATCGCCAAACTAATAATTTTTGCAAATAAATAACAAAAAAAATAATTATTGTTAATAAATAATTATGTTTATAAATATCAGGATCACTAAGTGTCTTATTCAATGGTGCGTACCAATAATAATGGTGAGTAAATGGTTATTAAGGGAATGGGAAATAGTAATTTAGGGGTTTAAAGTGTTAAGGGATGGCTTGTGATACTGTCCATAGCTAAAAATGGTGTACAGTGTTCCCTCGATTTTCGTGGGTTTGAACTTCGCGAAAAGTCTATACCACGGTTTTTCAAAAATATTAATTAAAAAATACTTTGTGGGTTTTTTCCCTATACCGCGGTTTTTCCCACCCGATGACGTCATATGTCATCGCCAAACTTTCATCTGCCTTTAATAAATATTTTTTTTAATAAACTTTAATAAATAAACATGGTGAGGAATAATCTGAATGGTTGCTAAGGGAATGGAAAATTGCAATTTAGGGGTTTAAAGTGTTAAGGGAAGGCTTGTGATACTGTTCGTAGCCAAAAATAGTGTATTTACTTCCGCTTCTCTACTTTGCGGAAATTCGACTTTTGCGGGCGGTCTCGGAACGCATCCCTGCGAAAAGCGAGGGAACACTGTATTTACTTCCGCATCTCTACTTCGCGGAAATTCGACTTTTGCGGGCGGTCTAGGAAAGCATCCCCTGCGGAACTCGAGGGAACACTGTAGTTTATTTTGACTATCTGCAAAACTGCTACCGGTATTATTTCTGTGAAATAAGTTTGGTGGGCTTGCTTTTCTTTTCTTTTCTTTTTGGTTTAGCTGATATAAAAACCAAAACGTGAATGGTGTTTTATTTTTGTTTTGACTTACTATATTTTTTTAGAAAAGAACAAAACGATACAAATGGACAATTGAATACTTGGCCTTTCATGCAAAGCGGTATCTGCTTTTAGCAGTGGGTCAGAAACCTGACTTGGTAGTTTTATAGACATTTTTGCAACCTAGCTTTAAATCTGTTCACACAAAAGTTAAAAAAGAGAATTTTGACTTACGACATGTCCAGGAGGGCCTGGTCTACCTTGAGGTCCCACCGGACCTTGCTCTCCCTGGAGAAGCAAAAGGAGATTAGAGCAAATCTTTATTTGTGTTAGGTAATTCTTGGAGCAAATTATATAAATGCATTGCCGGAGACTATGACTAAGCTAATCAATGCTAGAGCATCGAAACACATATAACTTGGGATGTATGCACAGGACTATGCCCTGTCTTCTCTTCTCTTGTTGCATCTACAGGTAGTCGGTCCACAATTTACAACTACTGTGTTTCCCCGAAAATAAGACACTTATGTCTTATATTAATTTTTGCTCCAAAAGTTGTGCTACGTCTTATTTTCGGGGGGTGCTTTATATTTCTCAAATAAGACAAATTCACAGGCAGAAAAGCTGACACCCCCAAAGAAAGTGTACCGTACGGTACCTGTCAGTATGGCACCCACACACACAAACGACGGCACTTATACGGTACAACCGTATACTCCCGCTATTGCAGCTTCCGGCCACCAGAGGAACTACAGTCTACGCACTGTAGTGGAGACTGTAATGGCGGTGAGACAGCAGCAGCAGACTGTGTCTGCTGTACTGGGCGGTACAAAGCGATGGGAGGGGCCAGCAGGGGACGCCACATTATTACAGTACCGCTATGAACAGCTTTGAATGGTACCGTATGTTTTCCCACCGTACCGTATGTAAACTTGACTAAGCCTTATTTTCGGGGGGTGCCTTATATTAGCAAATTCTGCAAAACCTCTGACATGCCTTACTTTTGGGGTACGTCTTATTTTAGGGGAAACAGGGTAGTTGCTTAGATGTTATAGCAGACTCCCCCAAAGTTACTTATGGCCCAATTTTGAAGGTCTTCGTGGCCTTCTGAAAGGCCAGCAGGGTGGGAGCAGTACAGACATCGGGCGGTAGCTGGTTCCATCTTGGGGGCATGGTAGATCTGGGTCATTGCTGGTTGCAGAGACCCAGGCCGCCAAGTTACTACCAGTCCTATAGAACTGGTCCGAACTGACAGGGATCCATCCTTGCTCACACTACAATTCACTTTTGGCTGGATGTTGATAACTCCAAAGACGGGCTACAAGAATGGTGGAAGGTCTTAAGCATAAAACGTATCAGGAAAGACTTCATGAACTCAATCTGTATAGTCTGGAGGACAGAAGGAAAAGGGGGGACATGATCGAAACATTTAAATAGGTTAAAGGGTTAAATAAGGTTCAGGAGGGAAGTGTTTTTAGTAGGAAAGTGAACACAAGAACAAGGGGACACAATCTGAAATTAGTTGGGGGGAAGATCAAAAGCAACATGAGAATATTATTTCACTGAAAGAGTAGTAGGTCCTTGGAACAAACGTCCAGCAGACGTGGTTGGTAAATCCACAGTAACTGAATTTAAACATGCCTGGGATAAACATATATCCATTGTAAGATAAAATACAGGAAATAGTATAAGGGCAGACTAGATGGACCAGGAGGTCTTTTTCTGCCGTCAGACTTCTATGTTTCTATGTTTCTAACTCACCTCAGCTCCAGCCCGGCCCGAATTTCCAGGAGGTCCTGGCTTACCACAATCACCCTAGAAAATCAAGGAGACATGGCTTAAATAGAAGGCTTATATTATGGAAGATATAAAGCAACCGAAGCCTGTCTATCGAAAATAAGTCGGCAAGTATTGTATTGCCTCTGTACAAATCGATGGTGAGACCACACTTGGAGTACTGTGTATAGTTCTGGTCACCGCACCTCAAGACGGATATAATGGAACTGGGAAAGGTGCAAAAAAGGGCAACAAGAATGTTAAAGGGAATGGAGCCGCTCCCTTATGAAACCAGGTTGCAACGCCTTGGTCTCTTCAGCCTTGAAAGGCGGCATTTAAGGGGTGACTTGATTGAAATGTATAAAATCATGTATGGGATAGAAAAGGTGGATAGAGAAAAATTCTTTTCTCTATCACACAATACTAGGATGAGGGGGCCCTCCCTAAAGCTCATAGGTAAGGAAGTGAGGACAAATCAAGGGAAATATTTCTTCTTCACCCAGAGGGTCGTTGGTTTATGGAATTCACTTCCAGAAGAGGTCGTGACAGCTGTCAGTCTGGATAGCTTCAAGGCAGGATTAGACAGATTTATGGATGCCAAGTGTATCAGTGGTTATTGAAACGGATGTCCAAGTGCCACCTCTATGTTGGCTGAGGCAGGTAGGATCGCCTTGGGTCCCATTTGTTGGGGGTCAAAGGAAAGGGAGGGTTTTGCCTTCTCTTTCTGCTCAAGATCCCCATGGACAACTGGGTGACACAGAATGCTGGACTCAATGGGCTTTGGCCTGATTCAGCAGGGCTCTTCTTAGGTTCTTAGGTTCTTATTCTCTTCCAGTAAACTCCCTTGTCGTCTTTAGTGATAGATGATGATGAGGATCCACTGTCTTCCTTACTGTCCCAATGGGTCCAAATCTCTGAATACTTTGTCACAGCCAATCACACCTTTGGGACTGACCAGAATGTGTGAAGTTGCCTAGAGCCAGATGAAATCAAAGGTCCACATAGCCCAAGAGAAACTCCTTCACTATTCTTCAAGTTTCCAATGGTGGGTTTGTATCCCCAGAATTCTCAAAGGCCATTCCCAATGGGAATTCAGGGAGAGGTGGGTCTGCCCTAATTGACAGCCGTTCTCCATAGTCTACTTAAGATCTTTTTGCTGAAGTTCTTTTTGCTCTTAGAAAGATTTGCTTCTCAAAACAGGGGTCTTTATATTGTCTCTTGGTCACCGGTATTTTTCCATTTCTAATGCAGTTAGCTGGATTGAACGAACACTTCCCAGAAATGGTTGAAATGGCAATGAAGAAGACCATTGTTATTTTGGGGTGCTTAAGAACAGTTTAGAGCAGGAATCTCCAAACTTGGCAACTTTAAGGCTTGTGGACAACTCCCAGAGGAATTCTGGGAGTTGAAGTCCACAAGTCTTAAAGCTGCCAAGTTTGGAGACCCTGGTTTAGAGTTGAAGTAACCTCCTTGTCTTTTACTTTTGTTTACTGAATAAAGGGGAGAGGAAGGAATCTCCAAGAAGTTTCAGACTGTTTTTCCCCACTGAAAATCTCAGATGTTTGATTTACATCCCAGAATCACATGCCACAAAGCAAGGTCAGGTCTTTCAGTCTTCTGACCATAATAGGACTATGAAGTCACAGTGCCAGGTTTTGATTCAAAATCCAGTTATTTGTGGGGAGCTTCTGCACATAATTTAGCATTAGGTATTGTGGAAACTGGATGTCTTTAGGATATCTAAGAAGTTCCTGACAGCACGTAAGAGATTTGGGTACTAGCTTGCTTGGTATATATGCTTTTTATGTTATGCCTTCCAATCATGCCTGAATTATTTACTGGGTTGTTCATTATTTCTGGATGCCAAAGAACCAACGTTATTGAGTTATTGACTGCTTTTTATAATGTAATGGGATTTTAGCTTATAGTTTTTAATTATTAGATTTGTACACGTGTTGTTTTTGTATTGTCTTCTGTGAGCCCCCCCGAGTCTTCGGAGAGGGGAGGCATACAAGTCTAAATAATAATAATAATAATAATAATAATAATAATAGTAATAATAATAATAATAATAATAATAATAATCATCATCATCATCATCTGCAACGACTCTGGCATAAGCCAGTGAAAGTGGTCCCGGTGGTCCTTGGCACGCTGGGCGCAGTGCCAAAGGATCTCAGCGGACATTTGAAAACCATCGGAATTGACAAAATCTCCATCCGTCAATTGCAAAAGGCCGCTTTACTGGGATCGCCAAACATAATTCACCGCTACATCACGCAGGCCTAGGTGCTTGGGAAGCGCCCGACTGGTGGTGAAATACGAAATCCAGCATAGTGATCTCGTTTGCTGTGTTGTACTGACATAATAATAATAATAATAATAATAATAATAATAATAATAATAATAATAATAATATAACAACAGCAACAACAACGGCCTGGGCACCTGGGCACCACCCTGACACTTGACAAAACAATGCTCATTAACACCAGTCTGCAATTAATAATGCTGGACCTGTGACTTCAGTGGTACAGATACTTTAACACTTTGTCACCTACTGACCGCAAGGACAAAGGTCAGTGGGGCAAAGAAAGTAAGTTAATAATTCATTGTCTAATACTTTGCTTGCTCCTGATCTCTGAGACAGCTAATCTTAAATCTCTCCCTTTTCCAGACACATAAAGAATGCACACTCTCCCATTCTCTTTCTGGTAAGAGGTAGTTAGCTGGATGCAAGGCTTTGCCTATACCTATCATGCTCTTCCTGAGATAAATCTCTTTCTGTTGTAATTATTAAAACTGCTGCATCGCTCAGCTTAGATTCTCACCTTCAGGAGCAGCCAAATGTATGCAGAAATATTTTATCTCCCACAATTAATGGTTTGCGTATAGAATATATATATATTCTATACGCAAACAAGGCTTCTTGCTTCAGGGTCTACAAGGGTTTCCTTTGTGGTCACCCAGTTTTTGGGGGGTGTATTTTATATTGAATTGTGGCAAGCCTTATTTAAAAGACCAAGCAGTTAAAAAAAACGTTGTTGGTTTTAACAGTGATCATGTTTTTTTAAAAACATTTCTAGTTAACGTGATTCTTGTTTATCATAAACCGTGAAGAGTCCTGATAACATATAATACCTTACCTAAACAAATACATATTTGTTCATTAACAACCAGAGGTTTATATCAGTGAGAATTAGAGTTTTCAGCATTCAGACTCGTTCTACTTTGGCCTTTCCAATTTTCAGGCAAGGGAAAACCATCCCCTAGACAATATCTTTGACCAGTGTGGCAAGAGGTTGAATAAATGAGAAGGAACGTGTATCACATTTTGATCTGGCAATCAACGACAAGGCTAACCTTCTGTCCTGGCAGGCCTGGGTGACCTGTTTTCCCTTTGAATCCCTGGAGAGAAGAAAAAAGACAACAATATTAGTAGAGAGGCTATAAACCTGGTTACTAAATCAAAGCCAGCAGGCTCTGAGCACTGGCACTTCAGGGCTGCCGACAATCTACTTCCCCACAAAAGAACCTGGCTTGATTTAGTACCTGGCAGCAATCATTATAGTTGATAAAAGCTGGTAAACATCTGTATGCCAGGCAAAAGGGCATCATCTAGATCGGAGGTATCAAACTCAGTTGCATAGAGGGCCACATCAGGGTTGTGTTTCACCTGGTGTGTGTGGCCGTGTGTGTGTGTGATCAGCTTGACATCACTCGTGTTGGAGACCCAAGCGCTCTGCCAGCGAAAATGGGCTCCCTAGCTCTGTTTTCGGCTGCCACGGCCTCCTTCAACCCTTTGCCAATGAAAGTGGAACTCGGGAAGGCTGCTGGCAGGGGCTCCGTAGGCTGGTCCTTCCCTGTTTTCAGGGCAGCCTTGCAAGCTAGATCTTCTATTGTTCTTTTTATTTATTTTTTAAAAGTAGTTTTTATTATATTACAACAATAAAAATAAAAAGAAGGAAGAGCAGGTACATCATAGTTTGGATCATTATATCAACATACAGTATTAGGTATACAATTATTATATTTGTCTCGTATAATTGTTCTGTAAAAGTAAACTCTATCATTTCAATAAGGCAGAATTAATACAGTGTTCCCTCGATTTTCGCGGGTTCAAACTTCGCGAAATGTCTATACCACGGTTTTTCAAAAATATTAATTAAAAAATACTTTGTGGGTTTTTTCCCTATACCATGGTTTTTCCCGCCCGATGACGTCATATGTCATTGCCAAACATTTGTCCACCTTTAATAAATATATTTTTAATAAAATTTAATAAATAAACATGGTGAGTAATAATCTAAATGGTTGCTAAGGGAATGGGAAATCGCAATTTAGGGGTTTAAAGTGTTAAGGGAAGGTTTGTGATACTGTTCATAGCCAAAAATAGTGTATTTACTTCCGCATCTCTACTTCACGGAAATTCGACTTTCGCGGGCGGTCTCGGAACGCATCCCCCGCGAAAATCGAGGGAACACTGTATATCAATACCTAAAAGTAAATTTTAAACCTTCTGTCTAAATGGTTTTTACCTTCTGTCTCATCCTTCGCCCGAACCCCCCCTTGAACTGTTTCTAACAGTTCTAAATTTCTTTAATTAACATTATGCGGCATATGGTGGCCACGGTTTTTCGATATTTTTTCTGATCTACACTTTATCTAAGGTCAGTTTGGATTGAAGAAGATGTCCAGCCCGTTAAAGGTTTTCAGAGTTTTGTATTTGGTCACTATCGATCTTTTTTCTATGTATTAGCTTATTTTAATTTAAGTTTTATCTTTTTTCTTTTTGTTACCCAATCATAAAATTTTTCCCAAATTTCATAATATCTTGAGTCCTCCTTATTTTTAAGTTAAGCTGGCAGGGGCGCTGTAGGCTGGTCCTTCACTTTTTCAGGGCAGCCTTACAAGCTAGATCTTCTGTTGTTCTTTTTATATACAGGGGTGGACAAAAGAATGGAAACACCTGACTTTTTGGCTTCATAATGTTTGAACATGTTCAAATCAATCAAAACGTGATGTATTGAAGGTATATATAGTTGTATGTTGAATATAGAGAAGAATAAAATAAAAATAAAAAGAATCTTAGATAGGCAACAACTTACTGGAGGTCCCATCATTCCTGGAGGTCCTGGAGGGCCTGAGTCCCCCTAGAAGAAGCCAAGAGTTAGTGCTACTTCAAGAAAAAGAACTGCAGCATTCCAAGTCTTCAGCATACTAAATCTGTCTTCTCCACCCCTACTTCTCATCCAGATATAAAAGGGTCCACTCCCTTTTCCTAGGAGGCATTAACAACACTCACCTGGCTCTTACATACATAAATTCTGGACCAATCAACACATCTTTGTTCCTGTTAACTGCCGAATGATAACTCCCACACAGTCTTTTGCAAGCCCTCCCCTTTTAAAGCCTGCTGCAGCTTTCCTAATTGCTTCCAGCTGTGCTTTAGAATCTCTGTCTGCGTCTGCGCAGTTGCTCCTGGCGTCCCACCATTCTACGCACCCTGACATTGAGGATGGGGTCATGTGCTTTAGAATCTCTGTCTGCGTCTGCGCAGCTGCTCCTGGCGTCCCACCATTCTACATACCCTGACATTGAGGATGGGGTTATCCATCACCCCTTCCTCATCTGACCAAGTTGAGGCTCTGACTGGAGCTTCTAAAGCCTCTGCAGGAGCCTCTGCCTCTCCGGAACTTTCCACTTCCCCCTCTCCTGCCAAACAGGTCTCCTATGATTCGACGGACCCGGCTCCTCTGGTTCAAAATAAGTGACCAGAGGAGCTGGCCATGAGCCAACCACAACAGAAACCAAATTGCACAAGGGAATGCATGCAAGCAGAACACAATGCAAACCAGTGGCAAAGATAAGTGGAACCCAGCCCTGAGCTGAAGGCCACTGGACATCAAACGGTCTTAATGGGTCACTTTTCAATCTTAAAGAGCCAATCGGTGTCTACAGGACAAAACTTACTACTGGGGGATTTTTGGTGTGAATGTTGTAAGAAAAATTAGTGTCATTCGCTGGTGGGACACACGTTCTTACCCGCAACCCTGGTTTTCCGTCTTTTCCATCTTGTCCCTCCAGGCCAGGTGGACCCTAAAAATAAACACAGATCACATGTGGACCCTAAAAATAAACATAGATCACATGTGCATTCTTTCTTTTGCACTGCCCATAAATCCAAGTGCATCAGTCAACGCTTTATGTTTATTTAATGCACTGTACATATTAAGAGAGCTTAATACGCTGAAGTTTGGTTTATGGATGAATATCTTTAAGCCAGGAACATTTTAACCGCAGTTGTTAAGATGCAAATAAATGAGGCACACGATGATGGCTCGCTATAATGATCTGGTATGATGATCAAGCATAGTTTGTAATTGATGGCCCTACAGAGTCAGAAATTATCTCGGATACGTAGGCTTGCAAAATATCCTTGATGCTAAATTGAAGGCTGTGTAATGGGGAAAACAGCACACTACAGTTAGAACGGGAAACCCGCACCCTGAAAATTGCTGCGATATCAGCCTCTAAAGCTAAATGGAGAGTGAATATTTGTCAAGCAAATGTACGCAACCTTCTTTATGCTGTCATTTGCTTGTGCAGATCATGGCTAAAGGATCTAAATGGATGCCTGTTGTGGAAGCCAGGGTGTTTAGTGCGAGCCAATTTAAACAAGTGCCGTTTTCTATTTCCTGTTCATAAAATTAGTTCATTTGAAAAAAGGGCTAACAGATTCCTTCTAATCTTTAATTAATTAATTAATTAATTAATTAATTAATTAATTCATTCATTCAGTCGACCTCTAGGTTGCTCCCTTGTGGGGTACCTCAGGAGTCGGTCCTCTCCTCCCTACTATTTAATATCTACATGAAACCGCTGGGTGAGATCATCCAGGGGCATAGGGTGAGGTATCATCAATATGCAGATGATACCCAGCTATATATCTCCACCCCTTGTCCAGTCAGTGAAGCAGTGGAAGTGATGTGCTGGTGCCTGGAGGCTGTTGGGGTCTGGATGGGTGTCAACAGACTCAAACTCAACCCTGATAAGACGGAGTGGCTGTGGGTTTTGCCTCCCAAGGACAATTCCATCTGTCCGTCCATTACCCTGGGGGGGGATTACTAACCCCCTCAGAGAGGGTCCGCAACTTGGGCGTCCTCCTCGATCCACAGCTCACATTAGAGAAACATCTTTCAGCTGTGGCGAGGGGGGCGTTTGCCCAGGTTCACCTGGTGCACCAGTTGTGGCCCTATTTGGACCGGGAGTCACTGCTCACAGTCACTCATGCCCTCATCACCTCGAGGCTCGACTACTGTAACGCTATCTACATGGGGCTACCTTTGAAAAGTGTTCGGAAACTTCAGATCGTGCAGAATGCAGCTGTGAGAGCAATCATGGGCTTTCCTAAATATGCCCATGTTACACCAACACTCTGCAGTCTGCATTGGTTGCCGATCAGTTTCCGGTCACAATTCAAAGTGTTGGTTATGACCTATAAAGCCCTTCATGGCACCAGACCAGATTATCTCCGGGACTGCCTTCTGCCGCACGAATCCCAGTTAGGTCCCACAGAGTTGGCCTTCTCTGGGTCCCGTCAACTAAACAATGTCGTTTGGCGGGACTCAGGGGAAGAGCCTTCTCTGTGGCGGCCCCAGCCCTCTGGAACCAACTCCCCCCAGAGATTAGAATTGCCCCCACCCTCCTTGCCTTTCGTAAGCTCCTTAAAACCCACCTCTGTCGTCAGGCATGGGGGAATTGAGATATTCTTTCCCCCTAGGCTTCTACAATTTATGCATGGTATGTTTGTATGTATGATTGGTTTTATAACAAGGGTTTTTAGCTGTTTTTAGTATTGGGTTGTCACATGTTGTTTTTACCACTGTTAGCCGCCCCGAGTTCACGGAGAGGAGCGGCATACAAATCCAATAAATAAATAAATAAATAAATAAATTCATTTTTTGGACTTATATACCACCCCACTCCCAGAATGCTTTATATTTATCTCTATGGCAATCTTGCAAGGGGGTTGATATCTTGAAACAAGAACTTCCTGACATTTAAGTCAAATCATCCCTCTAGGACTCTCCTAGTAGCAACAGCAATAACTTTTAGACTTATATTCCAATTCATAGTGCTTTTACAGCCTTCTCTAAGCAGTTTACAGAGTCAGCATATTGCCCTCAACAATCTGGGTCCTCATTTTACCCCCCTTGGAAGGATGGAAGGCTGACTCAACCTGGAGCCTTTGGTGAGATTTGAACTGCTGAACTACAGCTAGCAGTTAGCTGAATGAGCCTGCAGGGCTGCACTCTAACCACAAAAGTACACCTGGGGAAGCAAGACTTCTTGAATACATGGCACAATGGTATGTCAGCGCCCCAAATAGCTTCTGAGAAATAAATCAAGTTCCAGTCCAATTCTCTCACTCAAGGTTCGATTTATTAACAGAGCCATGTTGGTCACGCCATCACCATTCCGGTACTAATGTCTTCTCACTACCCCTCCCAGGTTAAGGTTCATCCTACATCCCCCCACCCACAAGTTCATCACAGGAACCAGTCCGAGTGCAGGGACTTCACCAACTTCCCCTCTTCTTCAGTTGATGCAGAACAAAAGATGACCTTGGGCTCGAAGAAAGGAATTTGTTGTGACTAGTAACTTTGCCTCACACTCACTACCCCTCCCAATTCCCCAAATGCAGGCCAAAGTCTCTAACTCCACCTGATGGCTTCGGCCTGACAATAGTATTAGGACCTCTAAAAACAAAACAATTTAAAACCCACAGTAAAAAACCATTTGTGCCATTTATGGCCAGATCTCAATAGCGCACCATCCGGTCATCGGCTCCAAGCCTACCGGAAAAGCCAGGTCTTTACAGCTTTCCAGAAGGCCACTATGGTGGGGGCAGTCTGGATCTCGGGAGGTAACTGGTTCCAGGAGGTAGCATGCGCAGTGGGGGAGCATGTGCATACATGCTCCACTAGCATGAGTGGTGGTCACTAGTGTTGGGCAAACCGAACTCGCAAAGTTCGGGTTCGTACCGAACTTTGCAAGGTTCGATATACCAAACCCGAACTCGAATTTTTGCAAAAGTTCGGGTTCGGGTTCCAGAGAATGCTGGGAAGTGCCCCCACCCAGCTGTCACCTTCCAAAACAGCCGGGGAGCTGTCGGCTGGTCGGGAGACGCAAAAGGAGGTGGGGAATCCCACGAGGGGATTCCAGGGGCGGAGCTTTGACATCACTGAGACATCCTTCCTGGCCAGCCGAAACGGGGACTCCAGGAAGGACGTCTCCGTGACATCAAAGCTCCGCCCCTGGAATCCCCTCGTGGGATTCCCCACCTCCTTTTGCGCCCCCCCGACTGGCCGACAGCTCCCCGGCTGTTCTGGGAAGTGCCACCGCCCAGCTGTCACCTTCAGAAACAGCCGGAGCGCTTCTCGGTGGTCTCCTGAATGCCGAACTCAGAAGTTCGGCAAAAGTTTGGGTTCCGGAGAACGGCAGGAAGCGCCCTGGCTGTTCCGGGAGGTGACAGCTGGGCGGTGGCGCTTCCTGGCGCTCTCCTGAGCGCCGAACTCGAAAGTTTGGCAAAAGTTCAGGTTTGGGTGCCGAACCCGAACTTTTTTAGAAAATTCAGGTGCCGAACCGGAACCCGAACTTCAATGGGTTCGCCCAACACTAGTGTTCACGCATGCACGCCACTTGCACATATGGACTTGTGCGCTTGCATGATTGCCAGCTGCTTGCGTGGAACCATCTCTCCTCTCCCCTCCCTCGTAAACCTTGGTTTAGACCGTGGTGTTTCCAGTCTACTTACTTGTATTCCAGGTTGTCCTGGGGGTCCGGAGGAACCAGCCATGCCAGGAGCCCCCCGCATCCCTTCGCTGCCCTGCAGAGAGAAAGGAAAAACCCCTTTCAGTGAGGGTTGAAAGGAGAAGAAGCCAACTTACAAGTTAGCTTCCTTTTCTGGAAAATGTCCCACTTCCTGGACGACAGAAAGTCGATCTGCTTCTGGGAGAGGTTAAAATTAGGCTTTGCGAGCTCTCCAAACACCAAGGGTCCCATTTGAGCCCCACAATGTACAATCCTTCTTTAACCCAAAGGGGCTTTCCCCCCCAAAAAGACAGCTGAACTTTCTTATGTTTTTTCCCCCTCTCCCTTGAAAATATTTCACTTCTCATCCTAGAAGCTTTTTCGGTTCTGACAGAACTTCAGTCAGAACTGAAGAAGCTTCTGGGATGAGACTCAAAACCTTTTCAAAAAGGGGGAGAAAACCCCTAAGAAAACCAAACTGCCTTTTGAAAGGGAAAAAAAAAAGCACCTTGAGGACAACTATGACCTGGATGGTTGAAAATCTTTATCGACAATCCTTGTTTTTAAAAAACGTTTTATTTATTATTAATTTTTACAAAATATAAATAAAAGAAGGTGTATACACCGCAAAATCTTTCTTTCTTTCTTTCTTTCTTTACAAATTCTTACCCATTTCATCATTTCCTTATATTTCTATTTTTAACCTTTTAGGTACTAACATTTACATATCTACATTTCTATATTGATCAGTTTGTATTTACCTTTGCAAGTTATTCATTACATTATATTTTGTATGCCTTTGCACATTCTATCCCTTTTCCAGGTTTCTATTCTCCAACCAATTGTACCATAAATTCCAAACGTTATAATATTCCGAATCATTTATTCCCTTAATTTCCATGGTCATTTTGTCCACTTCAGCACATTTATATATTTTTTACATCGACAATCCTTCTTCAATTAGGCTCCAGGTTTTCTTCCCTTCAATGTGTCCCTTCCTATTTTGATCAAAGTGCCAAAGCCCACTGCAACAATATCGCCAAAAAGGCTTCTAGAGTTATTAACCTGATCCTACGCAGCTTCTGCTCCGGCAATCTCACGCTACTCACAAGAGCCTACAAAACTTTTGCCAGACCCATCCTAGACTACTGCTCATCTGTCTCGAACCCATACCACATCTCAGACATC
This sequence comes from Erythrolamprus reginae, assembly GCF_031021105.1. Classification (NCBI taxonomy): domain Eukaryota; kingdom Metazoa; phylum Chordata; class Lepidosauria; order Squamata; family Dipsadidae; genus Erythrolamprus; species Erythrolamprus reginae. The sequence goes on from NC_091960.1 coordinate 35,382,239, forward strand.
AACACTCTTGAAAATGTCCAGAGATACTTCACCAGAAGAGCCCTTCACTCCTCCACTCGAAACAGAATTCCCTACGAAGGCAGACTCTCAATCCTAGGTCTAGAAAGCTTAGAACTACGTCGCCTAAAACACGATTTAAGTATTGCCCACAAGATCATAGGCTGCAACGTTCTACCTGTCAATGACTACTTCAGCTTCAACCGCAACAACACAAGAGCACGCAACAGATTCAAACTTAATATTAACCGCTCCAAACTTGACTGTAAAAAATATGACTTCAGCAACCAAGTTGTCAAAGCGTGGAACTCATTACCTGACTCAGTAGTGTCAACCCCTAACCCCCAACATTTCTCCCTTAGACTCTCCACGATTGACCTCTCCAGGTTCCTTAGAGGTCAGTAAGGGGCGTGCATAAGTGCACTAGTGTGCCTTTCGTCCCGTGTCCAATTGTCTTTCCTTTATCTCATATATCATATATATTTTCTTCCTTTCACATATCTTCTCTATTTTTACATATTATCTTTATATATATTACTTCATGTCTATTCTCTTCCATGTGTATTGTGTATTGGACAAATGAATAAATGAATAAATAAATAAAACGTGTCTCTTCCTATTTTCCCAAGAGCCAAGCAAAATCTCCAGGCTGCATTCCTGAGAAAACGCAGCAGATGTCAGTAAAAGCCAGCAATTCTCAGACAAGCACACCCTCCCACACAAACGCTTCTAATCTTTTCTCTGTTGCAACCCAACAGCAATTTTTCCCTTGGCATCCTCAAAGGGGCTTCTTTGCAGATCCACGCTGCTCTATCCAGCCTTTTATCTGCAATACAAAGATAAAACCCTCTGCCTTTAATAGCACGTGTCTACTACGAATCCCAGTGGAAACACCTCCTTTGAGCAAAAGAACCCAATGGACTTCGTTGTTGGAAGTTATATGGGAAGGTCAGAAATTGGGAATTGCACAATCCTGGGACATTACAATCTTAATACATACATGCCAGTGGACAAGCGCCTGAATTTTGATCAAATGACTGTGGGGATGCGCTAATGGTTTTAAATAGGAGGGATGGTCATAAGTCATTAGTTTTCCTTTTTTATATTTACATTTTTTATTTTTTCACCAAGCTTACACAAATATCCATCCATATACCATATTATTAAAACATCCATAGTGATATATTTCTATCCAAAATATCATAAACGTATAGCCTCAATTTGCTCCTTTTATTCTTTTATAATAAAATATAATAAATATAATAAAATATAATAAATATTTTATTCTTTTATCTCCACTCTGCTTTCCTTCTGTGTTTCATACCACAGTGGTACCTCTACCTACAAACGCCTCTACTTACGAACTTTCCTAGATAACATCCCGGTGTTTCTTTTGGACTTGTTCCTCCAGTTTGGAAGCCCTCTTCTCCAAACTGAGGACCCTGAAGGATTCTTTCTCCCCACCCAACCGTTTACAACAGCACTAAGTCTACAGTCGAGTTAACCACACGAATTTCCATGCAATCTTTCCCTTTGTCAATATTTTTACAGCTGGAAAAAAAACCACCCCTCCGAGAAAATCAATTGTAGGAGAATTGTTTGTACCGTATGTGTATGGTTTTGTATGCGGCTTTCCCTAATATATTTTTAGAAACGCACTGCATCTGTGCTTTTATACAGAAATACTATACCATATCATTCCAGCTCGGTCCCCCGTAATATATGTAATCTTCTTGTAGCATCTTTCTCAAACAGCTTTTTTATGTGAAGGAAAATGCCAAGAAAAAGGGTGTTTCATTGGCTGGTGCAATTTTGCTCCCATTGAAATCGGGAGGCAGGTATGTTTACATCCTTCCGTCTTCTTGCAAAATTGGTCCTGCCTTCATTTATCTTCCCTCCCCTCAAGTTTTGACTTTGCTCACTCACCTTTTCGGCTGGAGGTCCTTGAGGTCCAGGGGACCCTGCTTTTCCTGGGAAACCTGGAGGACCCTAAAAAAAGACACCAGAAATGATTCCAGAACACTGAATAGAAAGAATGGTACCAGAAGAGCCCTTCAGTCCTCCACTCGAAACAGAATCCCCTACGAGACTAGACTTTCAATCCTGGGCCTAGAAAGCTTAGAACTAAGACGCCTTAAACAAGATCTAAGTATTGCCCACAAGATCATATGCTGCAATGTCTACTACTTCATCTTCAACCACAACAAGAGCACACAACAGATTTAAATTTAATATTAACCGCTCCAAACCTGACTGTGAAAAATATGACTTCAGTAACCGAGTTGTCGAAGCGTGGAACTCATTACCGGACTCCATAGTGTCATCCCCAAACCCCCAACACTTTACCCATAGATTATCCACGGTTGACCTATCCAGATTCCTAAGAGGTCAGTAAGGGGCGAGTACAAGTGCACTAGAGTGCCTTCCGTCCCCTGTCCTATTGCTCTCCTATATCTCCTATTCCTTCCTTCTATTCCTATATCTCTTCTTCTATTCTTTCATTGGTATGTTCTATTACCTTTTCTTCTTTTCTATTATTTCTTAGATATATTTTACTATGAGTATCTCCTCTAAAACCTTCATCATGTATTTTACTATGTGTATATAGATATATACCCACTAAAACCCTCATTGTGTATTGGGAAAAAGAAAAAAAAGGGGGAAAAAAGAAAAGGTCTATTCAGTCTAATTGTGTAATCTTGTAGGAGGACAAGCAGGGATTCAGTGTTTGAACACCCGCAACGTCTGAAGGCAAGTCTGTTAGTATGTCTCGGTACGAAACCTTCAACATACATTAAGCAGAGTTGTTGCGGTGTAGGAAAATATGGGTTAGCCAATCAATGACTCAGACTTAGTATCAATGTATATACAACAATATTATTATTTACAAATATACAGAATCAACAATATAATACTCTAATAGTTTACGAACCACTCACAGACCAAGAATACAGCTCAGGGCAAAATATATCTCTAACAAAATAACTCCCCCCAAAAGGAACAGTGTTGGCGCCCTCTGATGGCCAGCCAGTGCTATTTCCTTAAAGGTACAGTCTTTACATTTATACAAACTAACATAGTTAGCTACTGTATGTCAACACCCAAGTAGGTTACGTTCTATATACTAACAAAGTCTTTCAAATGATCAATTGTTCTAATTGTCAGTGTTCTGATGATGTTAGGCAAGAATATAGCTAAGCTCAGGGAGCACCAGGGAGCCCAGAGTTGAACTCTGTGCTATAAATATTCTCTTGTAATTAGTATATATGTCTTTTCTTACACTAGTATTGCTGTTCTTCATAAACAGATCTCTCTTGAGGATCTTATCCCTAAAGAAAATCTTAAATAATGTCATTGGGGTCTAATGGAAGAGACTCTGTGACCCTTTACTTATGGTCCTGCACTGTTTCAATTCACAGACATTTTACAACTGTCTAAGGATTTTCACATTTTATAATTTTATAATGTGATTGACACTGCAGGATAAAATACTTTGAGATGTATCAAACTTACTGGTGCCCCTGGAAAACCAGGCTGGCCTTGAAATCCCTGTGAATAAAATAAATGTATATTAATACCCAACAATGCTCAGATTAAATAGGCAAAATACCTTTCTCCCCGTCCCCCATGATGCAAGCTGTGCTGATTTAAAAAAAGCTAAGGCGAGTAAAACCAGATTAAGCCTTTTGGATGGGAGACCACAGAGAAATCTCAGGGCCGATGCCTAAACTGGGAAGAAGAAACAAAAGCTCTCAGAAGGAGGCAAGGACAAATGATTCCTTTATTGGATTTCTGTATTATTCACCCAGGTGGCATCAATCTCTTAAAGGACTTCCTTAGTTCCCCTTCCCCTCTCTTCCCCTCCTTTCTTCGTTTACAAAGGAAAACTTTTGGATGTTGCTCGCTGGCACTTAGGACAAGGAATTTGAAGTTACAAAAACCTATCGAGTTTTTGAGATTCAGCAGAACTAAGCTACCGTATATACTCGAGTATAAGTCGCTCCGACTATAAGTCGAGGCGCCTACTTTTGCCACAAAAACTGGGAAAATTTATAAACCCCTGTATAAGTCGAGGGTGGAAATTGCAGCGGCTACTGGTAACTTATAAAAATGGAAACCAATAAAATTACATCAATTGAGGCATCAGTAGATTAAATATTTTAGAATATTTATTTCAAAGAAAGCCAGTAAACTAGCTCTGTAAGTTTAAAAGAGGGTAAACAGGTATATATCCCCCAAGGCAGGTATAGGCAAAAAAATTGCAAGTACCTAGGTACTTACCTTAATCCCCTGCTCCTGCTGGTTTGGGTTAGGGTTAGGATACTTGACCTCTCCTTGCCTCAAAGAGATACAATTTCCCTCTATATTTACAATTACTGAACATCCAAAATATACTTAATTCTATGTATATATGCCATATGTGTAAATAAATATTACACACAGGCACACAAAAATATACTGTACATTATCTACTATATAAACTGTATGTGTATATACAGAGAGAGAAAGAGAGAGAGCTCTTGTAAAATTATATATGGTACATTCAACCTCACTGTAATAGGAAAACAAACCCAGAGTCCACTTTCTGCCACACAGTTAACCATAACTAGAACATTACACATGTCTTCAGATGTACCGGTACTTCCCTAGCTTGCACATCACTGTTAGAGCTAGGAAATGTCATGGATTGAGTAAAATGTGGTGATTTTCACTTAACAATGCTTTTGCTTAACAACAAATTTTGAGCTCAATTGTGGTCATAGGTCTCTATCTGTCTGTCTGTCTGTCTGTCTGTCTTCCTTTCCTGTCTGTCTGCGCCCCCCTCCTGTCCCCTCCCCGGGTAAATTACAGAGTCAATACTGTATTGTTTTTTTATTTAAGGTTACAAAGCAAATGAAGAATCATTTTGAGTATTCTTTAAAATTTCTTCAGTGAGATCCATAGCTAATCTGGCAAAAAAAAATTCACCTGGCAAAAATTTTTATTGTTGACATTAGGCACAGCCAGAGAGATGTCTTAAAAGGCAAACAAACTGTCAAAAAAGTATGTTTTTTAAAAATATAATATTTTGGTTGTTGAATTTAATTCTGCCTTGGCGCGGAGCAGCCCCCGCAGATGGGTGGCTGGCAAGGACCACGCATTCCCATCTTTGTGTCCGCTGGGGTTAAAGGAAAGTTTAGGGACCCCCGCCCCTTGGAGAAATGCCTCGTTGGTGACATTCTGAGCGTTTTTGCCTCCCCACTCCGAAAACCCCACTTCTCGGCAGCTTGCCCAGGCTGAGAGGAGAGTGATTTTAAAAGGCACTCTCAGCTTGGGGTTTTCTCCCCGCTGAAATGTTGCTCGCCCGCCGCCCTCAACACCCGCTTTGTCCTCGACCCGGCAGAAGAAAACCGCGTCCTTTCCTGTTGCTCTCTTCCCGAGAGGTGGGGTGAGGGGGTGTTGAGAAGACAAGCAAGAATCCCCCCCCCACACACACACACCTCATCGGCTTTTCCCCCCTCTAGCGCGGCATTGGAGTGTTTGGCTGGCTCCTTTTCTTGCGGGGAGAGGGGGGAAAAGCTGGGGGGGTGGATTCTTGCTTCTATCTTCTCGCCACCCCCCCCCCCCTACACCTCACCGGCTTAGGAATGTCGTTGCCTCCCACAGCCACTTCCCCACGCGCTTCGGATGTGCCTGCCTTTCCTACAGCGAAGACAGGCGGCACCTTCCCGAAGGGCTCAGCTAAGCGGGTGGGGGAAGGGCTGGCCATTTGCCGCCTCTCTCCGCTGTAGGAGGGGCAGGCGCAAGCAAAGCGATGTCCCAAAGCGGTCTCCGGGAAGAGACCGAGGGAAAGGCAATCGTCTGCCTTTCCTTCAGCTCAAAAGAGAAGGCAAATGCCCTGCCTTCCCCCAGCCAGTTAACCGAGCGCTTCAAGTTAACCGGCTGGGGGAAGGCGGGGCATTTGCCTCCTCTTTCGGGCTGAAGGAAAGGCAGACGATTGCCTTTCCCTCGGTCGCTTCCCGCAGACCGCTTTGGGACATCGCTTTGGGAGAGGGGGCAACTCCTCCCGGTTTAAGAAGCAAGAATTCCCCCCCCAGCGAAACGGCTTTTTTCTTGTTTAGCGTGGCGTTCGAGTGGTTGGCAGGTTCCTTTGTTTGCACGCAAGAGCCAACCACTCGAACGACGCGCTAAACAAGAAAAAAGCCGTTTGGCTAGGGGGGAGGGATTCTTGCTTCTTAACTGGGAGCAGTTGCCCCCTCTCCCAAAGCGATGTCCCAAAGCGGTCTCCGGGAAGCGACCGAGGGAAAGGCAATCGTCTGCCTTTCCTTCAGCCCGAAAGAGGAGGCAAATGCCCCGCCTTCCCCCAGCCGGTTAACTTGAAGCGCTCGGTTAACTGGCTGGGGGAAGGCGGGGCATTTGCCTTCTCTTTCGGGCTGAAGGAAAGGCAGACGATTGCCTTTCCCTCGGTCGCTTCCCGGAGACCGCTTTGGGACATCGCTTTGGGAGAGGGGGCAACTGCTCCCGGTTTAAGAAGCAAGAATTTCCCCCCCCCCCCAGCAAAACGGCTTTTTTCTTGTTTAGCGTGGCGTTCGAGTGGTTGGCAGGTTCCTTTGCTTGCACGCAAGAGCCAACCACTCGAACGCCGCGCTAAACAAGAAAAAAGCCGTTTGGCTGGGGGGGGGGAAATTCTTGCTTCTTAACCGGGCAGTTGCCCCCTCTCCCAGAGCGATATCTTTAGCGGTCTCCAGGAAGCGGCTTAGGGAAAGACAGCCGTCTGCCTTTGCTTCAGCTCCAAAGAAGTTCTGGGAGAGGGGGCAACTGCCCGGTTAAGAAGCAAGAATCTACCCCCTAGCCAAACGGCTTTTTTCTTGTTTAGCGTGGCGTTCGAGTGGTTGGCTCTTGCGTGCAAGCAAAGGAACCTGCCAACCACTTGAACGCCGCGCTAAACAAAAAAAAAGCTGTTTGGCTAGGTGGATTCTTGCTTCTTGACCGGGCAGTTGCCGCTTCTTTCTAGCTGAAGCAAAGGCAGACGGCTGTCTTTCCCTCAGCCGCTTGCGCCCTCTTGTGGTGACATGTCAGTCACCCGATTATAAGTCGAGGTCGGGTTTTTCAGCCCATTTTTGGGCTAAAAAAACCCGACTTATACTCGAGTATATACGGTAATCGGTTCTTGGATGGATAAGTTTAAGCATCTAAGCTGCCAGGATGGAAAGATGGAAATGTGAAAGGCACACGAGGGAAAGAGGATCTCCCTTGCCCCAATGGCACTTTTTAAAAAATTAGGTTTCCCCATCTTTTATTTATTTATTTTATTTATTTATTCATTTGTCCAATACACAAATACATAGGAAGAAAAATAGACATGTAGTAATACAGTGGTACCTCGGTACTCGAACGCTTTGGTTCTCGTACATTTCGGATACCGAACAAAATTTTCAGCAAAAATTTGCTTCAGTATCTGAACAAAAATTCGGATACCGAACAGCCACAGAAAATTTTGTTTATTATCCGAAATGCTACAAGATCTGAGGGGACGGGATGAGACGGAATGGGAGTCGGAATCTGACACGCTAATCCTGGCCGCCCACTAAACAGCCTCCCAGTCTCTAGTCTAAGCGCTCCAAGCTGTAGGAAGGGTGGGGGCAGCTGCAATACCGGCAGTTTCGGGGGGGGCTCCTTTCCTCAGTGGTTCCTCTTGTTCCCTTTAAGCAGCTACACCAACTTTCTCCTTCCCGACGGTGGCGGCGGCTTTCCTTTGAGCAGCAGCAGCGCCGGGAACATCAGCGGCTTCCCTTTCTCGTGACGTTCCCGGCGCTGCTGCTGCTCGAAGGAAAGCCGCTGCTGCCGTCGGGAAGGAGAAAGTTGGTGTAGCTGCTTAAAGGGAAGAAGACGAACCACTGAGGAAAGGAGACCCCCCGAAACTGCCGGTATTGCAGCTGCCCCCACCCTTCCTACAGCTTGGAGTGCTTAGACCTCAGATCTTTATCCCATAGGAAATAAAGGAAATAGGGGCTGGAAACCAATTAAACCCATTTCCATTATTTCCTATGGGATAAATTAATTCGGTACTCGACCAAATTGGTTCTCGACCACACTTCTGGAATGAATTGTGGTCGAGAACCAAGGTACCACTGTATATATAAGGGTAAAAGTGAACTTAGAGGAGAGGATATATGAAAGAAAGAGAATATATATGATAAGTGAGAGAAAGGAAAGACTATTGGACAGGGGACGAAAGGCACACCGGTGCACTTATGTACGCCCCTTTTGATGGACATTAAGAGCCATGCAATGGTCAAATGGAGTGACCCCTAAAAGGACTAGGACTGACGGAACACGGATTTCAATCCTTACTATTGTGGGTTAGTTATCAGTTGATGGATGCTGCCCAGGAGGTTTTGGGGTCAGGACCTTAAGCTGGATGGTTTTCTGAACTTCTGGTTTGCCTTTTGGGTAGTTTTTTGCACTCTGGGGCTTCGGGGAGCTTCCCTGAAGCCTCAGGAGGGTGAAATGGCCTTCCCCAAGGCTGGAAATGATCTGGCTAGCGCTCCCATGCGCGCTGGAGCTGACACAGGGCAATGCCTCGTGTGCCAAAGGTTCGTTATCATGCAGCTAGAGGAAACAACCACATTCAAGGCAGCCAGGAACAGAGACGCTATTGCAACGGCAGAAGAGAAGGACACCTTCCCTCTCTCTGGATGTAGCCCTGATGCTTCTTGTGGCAGCCACTTCCAGATTGGAACATAATACCTTACCTGGTCTCCTTTTTCTCCTGAGCTTCCTGGCAATCCCCGTTCTCCTCTGGGACCCTGATGCAAGGAAAAGATAACATTGGTGTTATCCCAGTGCTAGCCAGTGTCTGTCAGCCTTAGATGATGAATGAATGAAAGCTGGAACCTTTGTCCCTGACATGCTCCTTCTCAATTTGTACAGCAGTTTTGAATCCAGAGAACTTTTCAAATAAACAAGAGCCCTAACCACCACAGTAGCGTGATAAACCTCAGAGTCAGGGTCACCTCCTTAGTGAGAACTATGACCCAGATCATATATAAAGTGCAGAAAATATATTCCCTCCCTGCATTCTCAAACATGCTAACGAGAGAGATCACAAATGCTTATCCTGTTTACTCAATCTCTGATGCCCAACCTTTGATACCATCCCTTCCTTTCTGACTGCTGCCTGTTTTTAGATTGGAAACCTCTCAAGGCAAGACCTATCAAACCTGTGGTTTGCAAAACATAAATAACATCCCATCAAATCGTTTGCTATCGAAGGCAAGGCTTGCTGCAGCTCGGGATTTATTTATTCAACTTTTTTTATGCCGCCCTTCTCCTTAGACTCAGGGCGGCTTACAACATGTTAGCAACAGCACTTCTTAACAGAACCAGCCTATGGCCCCCACAATCCGGGTCCTCATTTGACCCACTTCGGAAGGATGGAAGGCTGAGTCAATCATGATCCGGTGATGAGATTTGAACCGCTGACATAAAGATCTATTTGCCCGGGTCCGTCTGGTGCACCAGTTGCGGCCCTATTTGGTCACGGTCACGGTCGCTCATGCCCTTATCACATTGAGGTTCGACTACTGCAATGCTCTCTACATGGGGCTACCTTTGAAGAGTGTTTGAAAACTTCAGATTGTCCAAAATGCAGCCACACGAGCAATGTTGGGCCTTCCAAGACATGCCCATATCTTGTCATCAATCCGCGGTCTGCATTGGCTGCCGATCTGTTTCCAAGCACAATTCAAAGTGTTGGTTATGACCTATAAAGCCCTACATAGCATATGACCAGACTATCTCCGAGACCGCCTTCTGCTGCACGAATCCCAGCGACCGATGAAGTCCCACAGAGTTGGCCTCCTTAGGGTCCCATCGACCAAACAATGCCGGCTGGCGGGACTTAGGGGAAGAGCCTTCTCTGTGGGGGCTCCAGCCCTCTGGAATCAGCTCCCCCTGGAGATCCACATTGCCCCCACACTCCTCGCCTTCCGAAAGAGTTTAAAAACTCATGTTTGCTACCAGGCCTGGGGTTTTTAGATCTTCCCCCCCCCCCGACCAATGAATGTTTTAATAGGATTGTCGAATGAATTGTAATGATAGTTTTTTAAATTAGAATTTTAAGGATTGTTTCATGGCATCGGACCAGAATATCTCCGAGACCGCCTTCTGCTGCACGAATCCCAGCGACCGATTAGGTCCCACAGAGTGGGCCTTCTCCGGGTCTCATCGTTTGGCAGGCCCCAGGGGAAGAGCCTTCTCTGTGGCAGCCCCAACTCTCTGGAATCAGCTCCCCCCAGAGATTAGAACTGCCCCCACCCTCCTTGCCTTTCATAAACTCCTCAAAACACACCTTTGTCGTCAGGCATGGGGGAATTGAGATATCTCCCCCGGGCCTATATAATTTATGTATGGTATATTTGTACGTATGTCTGCTTAATAATGGGGTTTTTAAAATATTTTAAATTGTAAATTATTAGATTTGTTATGAACTGTTTTATTGTTTTGTGAGCCGCCCCGAGTTTATGAAGAGAGGCGGCATACAAATCTAATAAATGAATGAATGAATGAATGAATGAATGAATGGATTGTTTATTACTATTTTCTGTATATGCTGTGAGCCACCCCGAGTCTTCGGAGAGGGGCGGCATACAAATCCAATTAAATCTAAATTTAAATCTACAGTAGGTAGATGCTCAGATGTGGTGGAGGCCTGAAGACTACACTACAAGGCTGCACTGGAACATCCAGAATTCCCGCCAACTGAAGGCCTTGGTTGCAACCAAAGATTCAATTAGTCCTTTCATGCCATACATTAAGTGAGCTGATGAGCTTACCGAGGGTCCTATGGGTCCTATAGGTCCATCTATGCCAGGGGGTCCCTGGAAAACAAAAGGAGAAACTTCATCAGCAGCACTCCTAGAAATCAAGAACTCTCATAGTGGAGGATGGAACGGAGGAGACAAGCTCTTGAATTAGCAATTGTGGATCTAACAACAACGACTTCAGAAAGTAAGACAGTTTTAAAAAGAACAAGGGCACAATTCCATAAACCTGTTTATTATTTTTATTTACTAAATTGCAGACTTAATAAATCTAATCTAATATACAAATAAAAATTACGAGAGCCTTGACATCCTTCGTGAGTGTGAGCATAGGATTTATGGATGATCATTAATGAACATTCCACAGATAGAAGCTTACACAGAAGCTTTTACTGATACACTCATAAAATTGTTTATGTGCAGGAGGTTCCAAAATTGATCTGTGTAATTTGCCAGGGGAACTTTGAATGTCCTTTAAAGCACCCACCCACCCAAAGAACCATAGTCAGTTGTTGTAGGTCTGTTTTTCTCAGACTTACACGCTGGAGAAGATGTTGGAGGTTGTGGCAAACGCTCCAAAAAAAAAGGCCAGGCTTGGAAAGGTTAATCCCCCCACCCTCTTTGCTTTCCGAAAAAGCTTGAAAACTCATCTTTGTCGCCAGGCCTGGGGCCATTACATCAACCCCCCCAACGAATGTGTTTAGAGTGACCTATTGAGTGAATGATAAATTGAACGTTTTTAAGTTTTTAGGATCTTTTAAAGTCTTTTAACTGTAACAGAGTCTACGGAGTGGGGCGGCATACAAATCTAATAAATAAACAAACAAACAAACAAACAAACAAATAAATAAATAAATAGCATCAAATTGTTTTACTATGTATTCTATTAATAAGATAATAAATAAATAAATCTACAGCAATTTGAGTAAGATGGTTGCAAGCAACCAGCCTTAGGTCCCTCAACCTGTCAGTCTATTTCAGTAAAAACAGAGCTACCCAATGGTGAAATCCAATTTTTTTTTACTACGGTTTTTTTAAAAAAAAATTTTTTTATTTGTCAAACAATTATAATATTATAGTCCATATTAACATAAGTAGAATGTCATAATAGAAAGGATAATAAGACAGTAGGACAGGGACATTAGGCACAAAAGTGCACTTATGCACGCCCCTTAGAGACCTCTTAGAAAAGGGGAGAGGTCGATTGTAGATAATGTCAGGTTGAAGATTTTGGAGTTGGGGGAAGCAACAACAGAGTCAGGTAATGAGTTCCAGGCGGTGACCACTCTATGGCTGAAATCGTATTTTCTGCAGTCAAGTTTGGAGTGATTTACGTTCAGTTTGTATCTATTATGTGCTCTTGTGTTGTTGTTAAAGGTGAAGTAGTCACTGACAGGGAGTACATTATGATGTATGATTTTATGAACAACAGTGAAATCAGTTCGGAGACCACGTAGTTGTAAATTTTCTAGATTTAGTATTTGAAGTCTGGAGGAGTAGGGTCATTTGTTACGTGAGGAGGAGTGAAGGACTCTTCTTGTAAAGTATTTCTGGACTCCTTCAATTGTATTAATATCTGATATGCAGTGTGGGTTCCACCCAGGTGGAATCCACCCTGCATTCTGTGGGCGTGGCGTGGCTTGGTGGACATGGCAGGGGAAGGATACTGCAAAATCCCCGTTTTCCTCCCCCACTCCTGGGGGGGAGGACATTGCAGATGTCCAGACTGCCAGGTCCTCCATTCAGGTGGGAAAATGGAGAGCCCTGATTGGTTGAGCTACCTGACAGCTCCCTATATAAGGGCTACCTGTCAGTTTGGCTCTCTGCTGGTTCTTGTATATAGTTGCAATAAAGAACTGTTGTCTTGAAGCTTGTCTGAAGCCTGTCAACACAAAATCCTCATTCCCACCCCACAGAGGTAATATTTGCTGGTTCCCCAAACTAATCAAAATGTCCACTATCGGTTCTCCAGAACCTGTGGATTTCACCCTTGGGGTTACCCCTTTGTTTAGCAATGCCCTTAAAGTATGACAGCTTACCTCACCAAGGTATTTTATATTTACCTAACTTAATATGAATCTTAATGCATTTCTTGCCCTTTCGTATTCCTACTTTGAGGCTGATTTATAGCAATGTTGGGGCTACCTTTGAAAAGTGTTCAGAAACTTCAGATTGTGCAGAATGCAGCTGCAAGAGCAATCATGGGCTTCCCTAAATATGCCCATGTTACTCCAACACTCCGCAGTCTGCATTGGTTGCCGATCAATTTCCGGTCACAATTCAAAGTGTTGGTTATGACCTATAAAGCCCTTCATGGCATCGGACCAGAATATCTCAGGGACCGCCTTCTGCCGCACGAATTTATTTATTTATTATTTATTTATTATTTGGATTTGTATGCCGCCCCTCTCCGAAAACTCGGGGCGGCTCACAACAAGTGAAAAGACAATCCAATACATTAATCCAATTAATTAAAATATTATAAATTTAAGAAAAACCCCTATACTAACATACACACACACACAAGCATACCATATATAAATTCAACGTGCCCAGGGGAAGATGTTTAGTTTCCCCATGCCTGACGGCAAAGGTGGGTTTTGAGGAGTTTACGGAATCCCAGCAACCGGTTAGATCCCACAGAATTGGCCTTCTCTGGGTTCCATCGACTAAGCAATGTCATTTGGCGGGACCCAAGAGAAGAGCCTTCTCTGTGGCGGCCCCGATCCTCTGGAACGTGCTCCCCCCAGATATCAGAGTTGCCCCCACCCTCCTTGCCTTTCACAAGCTCCTTAAAACCCACCTCTGTCGTCAGGCATGGGGGAATTGAAATTTCCCTTCCCCCTAGGCTTATAGAATTTATACATGGTATGCTTGTATGTATGAGTTGTTCTTTAAATTGGGGTTTTTTAGATTATTTTTAATATTAGATTTGTTTATATTGTCTTTTTATATTGTTGTTAGCCGCCCCGAGTCTTCGGAGAGGGGCGGCATACAAATCTAATAAATAAATAAAAATAAATAAATAAATGTTAAACAGTTAAAGCAATAAATTAAAACACTTTTAAAAAAATGCAGATATAGCTACTACCAAATAAAATGGATACCAATGATACTTTAAAAGGCCTTTGACAATAAATAAAATATGGATAACCAAAATGATTAACAGTGAATACCGATTGTATTTACCAGAAAATAATTTGATAATAGAAGAAATTGTATTTTCCTTCCTAATATGAGGATATAAATGATATTTCTTTTTGTTGTTGTTGTTATTTGTTTTTGTTTGGTATTTTTGTTATTGTTCCAGTTTTTTGTGTGTTTGTTTCTTTTTGATTATTGTTTTGTAATTTTGTATTTTACAAATGTATACACATTTATTTTCAGTTACTGTGTTTTTTTTAAAGAAATTCAAATAAAAACTATTTTTTAAAAAGTAAAAATAAAAGGCCTTTGAGAATATAACTTGCAACTGTAAAGATAGGAGAGAGCTTTGCAAAAATGAGAGGAGGATTATAAGGAGAGAGAGAGAGAAAAAAGAATCTATTTTTCTCTCTTCCCCAGCCACAAATGTCCCAATTTCTGAGGATAAGCTCTGAAAAGATTACAGGGAAGGACATTTAAGATAAACCCTCTTCCAGATACTAACCGATTCGCCTTTCTCTCCCGAGGGTCCAGCATAGCCCCGTTCTCCTTTGGCACCCTAATATATAAAGACGACAAAGATATATTGTCAGCAGTACGGTAAGAGCAATTTCCTCCCCTCTTCCATTCAACCCTTTCTAATTCTCAGAGTTTCCAAGGGGTGAGAAGAAATGCTTGGCCCAAGGTCACCCAGTTGGCGAAGGTGGGACTAGAACTCACCGTCTCCTGGTTTTAAAAACTAGCTATTCACAACAGCCAAAGCCTATCAAGCTAGCACTGCAGTAACACAAGAATTCCCTTTTTCTTCCATTTTTCTAATGCAATAATATAAAAGTTCTGCAAATATTTTTTATATAAAAGGTCAGACGTTTGGCAAACTCTGCCTTTGAAACCAACATATTAGATTTCCAAATATTGATTCTAAAACTGATTTTTTAAAAATTAACATATATGATAAAGTCTGAACATTTCACACTTTCCTCTACAGGCTGTGGAAATCCCAATTGGGCCTTAAAAGGATATACTGTATTCAAAAGAGAATCATATGAGAAGAAGAGAAATGTGAGCAAACGTTAGGCCAGTGGAAAGTCTTAGAATTTATTTATTTTTCTACAAGGCAATTCTGCTCCACTGGGTGCAACTGATGGCCACCCAACATCTTTCTTGGGATTCAGAAAATGGTTTTTGGGTGTGGAACTGGGTTTCTTCTTAAGTCCAAAAGGCTAGGCATTATTGTAGCCACTCAACCCATCTTTTTGGCATGAGCAGGGAGACCCAGGTCCAGGCCCACTGACAGCCACGGAACTCCCAGGATGATCTCTGGTCTGTCTGTCGATATCTATATATCTGTCTATCTATCTATCTGTCTGTCTATCTGTCTGTCTGTCTGTCCATCTATCCATCTATCCATCCTATCTATCTATCTATCTATCTATCTATCTATCTATCTATCTATCTATCTATCTATCTATCTATCTATCTATCTATCTACTGTATCTATCTATCTATCTATCTATCTATCTATCTATCTATCTATCTATCTATCTATCTATCTATCTATCTATCTATCTATCTATCTATCTTCCACCCACCCACCCACCCATCTATCTATCTAACTATCTATCTTCAATCTATCATCTCTCCATCCATCCATCCATCCATCCATCCATCCATCTGTCTATCTATTTGTCCCTATTGAATTTATATGCTGCCCATCTCATTCTGCAAACTGACCAGCAGTGGGTTGCTCCCAGTTCGGCCCGGTTCTGCAAACCGGTAACTGCAGTGACACACGTGAACCTGTAGCAGTGGGTTTTGGAACTCACTACTGAAACTGACTCTGGGTGGATTAAAGTCATGAATATACAAACAATTAAAACATTAGACATAAATATGAGAAACCCAAGGCAAGATCTGCACAGTGGTGGCCCTTTCAGCCCATCAGCCACCTTCAACATGGAGTTCTCTCATCAGCACCTAAGCCAACCAGCAGAGCTAGATTTTGAAACACTTCTGGGTGTTCTGGTAGTCACATGATAGTTGAATAATTTGCTTCGGACACTTAATGTTCAAACAGTAACACTTCTATTTATTTCTTCTACTTCATTCAATACAACACACTTCTGTGACGCAGCAGAATTACTTTTCGGTTTTCCCTGTGATAAACTAGCCCATAAATCTCTATAATTGCTTCACCAGCTGCTAGGAGGCACCCTTTAAATATTCTGGCTGATCTTGGCTGATTAGAAAGGCAATAAAAATGCAATAACTCACATAATAAAAACTTTTCCCTCCGCCGCTTCTCTGGAAGCGTCCATGTTGGCTGGATGTCAGATTGACGAAAGCAGTTTCTAATTCCGTCCAACCCCGGATGTGATGTAATTAATTAATTAATCAACTAAGCTCTAAGCTGCATCTTAAAATCTCTTCCCAGTAACCTCTTCTGACCTTTTTTGCCACCTTCTGAACTTTGGGTCTAACCATCTCAAGTCCTGACAGCCAGAGCTGTCTGAAGACACATCTATCTGCAAGCTTTCTCTTGAAATCTGTTCTCCCATTTCAACGTCTTCCTTGCTAAAATTCTCTTCATCTCCTAAATCGGGTAAATTGACAGGTTCCATTTCACTGGGGGCCAAAATTGGCCATATGGGTTCAGCTGAACTCTCTTCACGGGATTGTGGCAATCAGGAGAAATTAAAAGAGGGAATACAGGGCACCCACCCACCCTCCTTGAGATTCAGGAGAAATAAGCGATACAAAGATAGGTCATACTCACGGGAAGCCCAGGCGGTCCTACTGATCCAGGGTATCCGGGCTGACCTGGAGGACCCTGAAGATAAGAACATTGAAAACATCTCAGTGCAGCCTATGATGGAGGCTTCAGGTTAACCTGACAGAACCAGGTCTCTATGGCAGTGTTTCCCAACCATGGCAACTGGAAGATATTTGGACTTCAACTCCCAGAATTCCCCAGCCAACAAATGCTGGCTGGGGAATTCTGGGAGTTGAAGTCCAGATATCTTCAAGTTGCCAAGGTTGGGAAACACTGCTCTATGGCATTTACCTTGAGGGGGGAGTGTTTTTGCTTAGTGCTTGCTATGTGCAGTTTGTTAATTATTTCTGCTTTATGTATATATGTAAATAATACTTATTCAGTCATTACTGGCTGTATCACACATCCACATTCTTCCTTAATCTCTGCTCAGCGTATGTTGAAGTTTCTGTAGCCTAGCTGCACCGAGACATAACAACAGTAGATATGTTTGTATATGCAGTGGTGATGTATGTTGTCGTGTGATCTACTGGTTGTTAATATAGTTTTTGTTAGTTTCTGTATAGGTTCTGTTTGAGGTAGGTTTTAATTCTATTGGTTAGTGGCATGGTCTGTTTGTTTTGTATATCTTCTGCACTGGTGTGCTGTTTGTTTTGCAACTTTTAAGTTTTGTGGATGTTTTTTCTGATCTAACCATTTACATCAATTTTCCCAGGCGCTATAAAAATCGGATCTGTAACTTGTTATTTGAGGCATTCAGACTCCTGGATTAAGAGATAATATCTCAATGCAGAAGGAATGCTGAGTCATTCTGCGGCAATTAAGTGTGTAGCAACCTCATCAGGTGAAAAGTATTTAAATATGCAAGAGCTCTCTGCTGTCTGCTGTTCGTTCGTTCTCTCTGATATCTGATCCTGTTCTGTGTGAAGTGTGCTCTGAAGTTGCTGTATTGATTCGTTGGTTCCTGTGAGTTATTGTAACTGAGATAGTTGAAGTGAGATACTAATGAGATACTAGAATGATATATGTATAATAAAGAAAGTAGAATATAGTTAGTAGTGTAAATAAGAAGTAAATATATTTTTCGAAAAATTCCTACTGCTGCTGGGTTTCATTGAAGACTTCAACTCCATATCTACTGGTCTGTGGCTGGTTGGTTGGGTTGGTTAGCTGGTTGGGCTGGTTTGCTGCTTGGGCTGGCTAGCTTCCGAAAGTGCAGCTCTGATAAGAGCCACACTGGAGAAAACTGGCCTCCATCAACACGCTCCATGCCTAGCTCAGAGCTTCTCTGAAATTATCAGTCGTATCCAACACTCACTGGTTCTCCTTTGGATCCAGGGAATCCAGCTGTCCCACGTTCACCCTGGAGTCCCTTTGGAAAGGAAAAAAAATAACAAGGCATGTTTCATACTTTCTGCCCTCGCCCATTCAACTGAACCACCGTTGCGAGGTTGGCCTCTCTAGCTATGTACCTGGGAACAGGCTGGGAACAGATGGATAATAAGTTACAGAAATAGGAATACAGCATAGGGTATCGAGTAGTCTTGAGGTGGTCACCACTTCTTTAATTAACCACTGGTGCCTGGGAAGCTACCATCAGCATCTGGAACACAGTTTTTTCCATAGCTTTTTCTAAGCTTACAGATCAATAGAATTCACACAGACTTTGACGGGTTAGACATCGGATTAGCCAGGTTTTAGAAGGGCAGTGGTTGCAGCAGCAATTCTGGGCGCACACAACATTGAGACAAGGCACAATCACAATGGGTTTGGATCATGAACTGGGCAACATCTAGAGGACAGAATATTCACAAATGTTGTTCTTCTCTCTCTCACACACACATATTCTTCCAAATACAGG
Organism: Erythrolamprus reginae; assembly: GCF_031021105.1. Lineage (NCBI taxonomy): Eukaryota > Metazoa > Chordata > Lepidosauria > Squamata > Dipsadidae > Erythrolamprus > Erythrolamprus reginae. The sequence goes on from NC_091960.1 coordinate 35,400,819, forward strand.
TAGCCCTCAGTGACTAAAATTGGGAGTCCATTCCTAATTTTTATTAATATTGATTGTTTCTTCATTGCTTATTTGACCCCTATGACAATCATTAAGTGTTGTACCACATGATTCTTGACAAATGTATATTTTATTTTATGTACGCTGAGAGCATCTGCACCGAGACAAATTCCTTGTGGGTCCAATCAAAATTGGCCAATAAAGAATTCTATTCTATTCTGTTTGTTCTATTCTATTCTATTCTATTCTATTCTACTATTCTATTCTATTCTACTCTACTCTACTGTACTCTACTGTACTCTATTCTATTCTTCTATTCTATTCTATTCTATTCTTCTATTCTATTCAACTCTACTCTACTCTATTCTATTCTTCTATTCTATTCTATTCTATTCTATTCTATTCTATTCTACTCTTCTATTCTATTCTTCTATTCTATTCTATTCTTCTATTCTACTCTACTCTATTCTTCTATTCTATTCTATTCTCTTCTATTCGCTGCAGTCGCTAAGCAAAACACCACATTTACAATTTCATTTTCACCATCTCTATTAACTCTGCTAATCACAAACTGGTTGTGAAGCATCCAAATGGCAATCACGTGACTGCAGGATTAGATTAGACTATTATTAGAGTTGAAGGGACCTTGTAGGTCATCTAGTCCAACCCCCCAGTCAAGCAGGGGTCCCTACACCAGTGATGGCGAACCTTTTTTTCCTCGGGTGCCAAAACAGCATGCACACTCACTATCAAGCGAGTACGAGTGCCCACACCCATAATTCATTGCCTCGGGAGGGCAAAAACATCTCCCCCCACCCGCAGAGGCCCCCTGGAGGCCGAAAATGGCCCGTTTCCCAACTTCTGGTGGGCCCAGTAGGCTCGTGTTTTGTCCTCCCCAGGCTCCAAAGGCTTCCCTGGGGTTGGGGAAGGGTAAAAAAGCCCCCCCACCCCCCTGGGGACTCTCTGGAAGCCAAAAACGCCCTCCCAGAACCTCTGTGCGAGCCAAAAATCAGCTGGCTGGCACACACATGAACATTGGAGCTGAGCGAGGGCAATGGCTCATGTGCCAGCAGATATGGCTCCGCGTGCCACCTATGGCACCCGTGCCATAGGTTCGCCATCACTGCCTTACACCATTTCGGACAAATGGCAATCCAAACTCCCTTTGAAAGTCTCAAGTGTTGGACCTCTCACAACCTCCACAGGCACAAGCTGTTCTACTGCTTGATCGCTCTCACTGTCAGAAAGTTCCTCCTTATTTCCAGGTTGGATCTCTCCCTGGTCAGCTTCCATCCATCATTCCTCATCTGGCCTTCTGGTGCTTTTGAAAACAGCCTGACCCCCTCCTCTCTGCAATGGTTATTAATGTGAGGATTGGCCATAAGGCTATTTTTTTTTACAGCATTGTGATATCGAGTGGGCATTACAGTCCGTAAGCAAGGACCACCTGTATAAGATCTTAATTGTCCCATGGAGACATGTCACAAATTCACAATCCCCACAAAGCACTTTTGGAAAGATTGCTAGATGAAAAGAATCACCACAATTCTATTTGGATTTCTTTCTATGACCTAGAAAAAGTTCCCTCTGAATTGTCAAGGCAGCAGGTGGTGCAGAAAAAAAACCCACCAGCATTTTTTTTCAGTATATACATCTAAATTCCAAGGCAAAGTGAGTGTAAACTGTAATGGGAAAAGGCAGGGAGAATCCTCTGTGGGGCCTCTCTAGGAATCTCCTGGGAGGAAACAGGGCTGGAAAAGGAGGGGAGAAGCCTCCGTGGGGCCTCTCTAGGAATCTCCTGAGAGAAAACAGGGCCTCCTCCCACCCTGTGGTTTCCCCAATCGCACGCATTATTTGCTTTTACATTGATTTCTATGGGAAAAAATGCTTCTTCTTACAAACTTTTCTACTTAAGAACCTGGACATGGAACGAATTAAGTTCGTAAGTAGAGGTACCACTATTCATTTTTACATTGAATACGTAGTTGCGTCAATGTAGACACAACTATACAATGTATGTAAATGTGTGTGTGTGTGTGTATGCCTTGTATGGCCTGAAATTTCTTTTTTCTTTTTACCCCGTTGACATATCTGGAAGAGAATTATATTTAAATAAATCTCTCTTCCTTTTTCTTTTCATCAACCTGGATACCGTTCAATTTGATCCAAAGCCTGGGATTGAATCCACTAGTAGATTCAGCAAGTAGCTCATGCCGTAAGTTCATTGTAGGATACAACGGCTGTATTCGGGAGGAATGGGGTTTTTTTTCATCAGGGCATCAAATAATATGGTTTTCCATTGTGTAACAGAAGAATGCAGTTCAAGGGGAGGCAGCAGCCACTTTTTACTAATTTGGGGTATTTTTTTTTCTGCACCGCAATTATGAAATACTGTTTTTACAACGGCTGCCTGCAAATATCTTTTCTATTTTCATGTTCTGATGTGCCAATAACAAAGGAAGGATTTTTGAGGACCGAGACTGTTTTTCCTTACTTGCAGATAGTCAAACTAGGAAAAGTATATCTTTCTACCTGCAAGGCCAAGTTAAAAAAAGAGATGACTTATATTTTTCTCGCTAAACTATTGGCAAAGGAAGAATTTTGGCCAACATTTTATTCATTTCCTTTTGTGCTCTGACAAAGTCCAGCCATGAGACGCTTCCGTCCCACTTCCTCAACTCTAGACTCAAAGAGATTCTGAATTTGTCTACAAAATGCAAATACTAGCCCAATTTGCTACCTCCCCTAAGAAATTCTGGTGATTGGGAGAGAATGTAATACAGTGTTCCCTCGCTTTTCGTGGGGGATGCGTTCCGAGACCGCCCGCGAAAGTTGAATTTCCGCAAAGTAGAGATGCGGAAGTAAATACACCATTTTTGGCTATGGACAGTATCCCAAGCCTTCCCTTAACACTTTAAACCCACAAATTGCAATTTTCCATTCCCCTAGCAACCATTCAGATTATTACCATGTTTATTTATAAAAGTTTATTAAAAAAAAAATTTATTAAAGGCAGACGAAAGTTTGGCGATGACATATGACGTCATCGGGTGGGAAAAACCGTGGTATAGGGAAAAAACCCCACAAAGTATTTTTTAATTAATATTTTTGAAAAACCGTGGTATAGACTTTCCGCGAAGTCCGAACCCGCGAAAATCGAGGGAACACTGTACTCCCAATTGATTGCTTGGAAGACCTAGTTTGAGCATCCATCCAGTCACCAGGGATGTCTCCAGAGGCTCTTTAACATCCCAAAGTCCACGTCACAAGCATCTCTCAACTGTAATGTCTTGCTAAGTGGAGAAAGATCTACGCAGCCTATAATAACAAGAGTGAATCTCCATTAATTACACCACCCACAAATGTGGGAGGCTTTCATGAACCATTGCAGGGTGGAGTTAGTTGAGGTTACATGGTGATGGATTTCATTGGACGGACTCTTGACACCAGACAGTGACAGGGCCACATCACGGAGCGATTAATCACACAGACTGTGGGAGTTACAGTGTCATTAGTGAGATGAGAATGAAGAATGAGTGAATGGTGGTGATGGTCAAGTGAAGAAGGTACACTGATGCTTCGAGAGCTGGAAGCACAACTCACAGACATGACAGGGTGGCTCTTTAGGAAAAGTGACAGCTTCCTCTTAAGAACACAGATTCTTTCTCAGGTATGTATTTGAGTCTGCATCCAATTGACTCCTCTGAAGGGATTCAGCTCAGTAGATATTCATGACCAGGGTTTGATTGACAAGCTAAGCCCTGAAGGGGGGAAATGTGTGTTGGAATCTACGTGAAATATCTCTGGAGAAAAATATCAGCTGTCCAGAAATAATCAATATTCTCACTGCCTGATAGAAACATAGAAGACTGACGGCAGAAAAAGACCTCCTGGTCCATCTAGTCTGCCCTCATACTATTTCCTGTATTTTATCTTACAATGGATCTATGTTTATCCCAGGCATGTTTAAATTCAGTTACTGTGGATTTAACAACCACGTCTGCTGGAAGTTTGTTCCAAGGATCTACTACTCTTTCAGTAAAATAATATTTTCTCATGTTGCCTTTGAACCTTCCCCCAACTAACTTCAGATTGTGTCCCCTTGTTCTTGTGTTCACTTTCCTATTAAAAACACTTCCCTCCTGAACCCTATTTAACCCTTTAACCTATTTAAATGTTTCGATCATGTCCCCCCTTTTCCTTCTATCCTCCAGACTATACAGATTGAGTTCATGAAGTCTTTCCTGATAGGTTTTATGCTTAAGACCTTCCACCATTCTTGTAGCCCGTCTTTGGACCCATTCAATTTTGTCAATATCTTTTTGTAGGTGAGGTCTCCAGAACTGGACACAGTCTTCCAAATGTGGTCTCACCAGCGCTCTATATAAGGGGATCACAATCTCCCTCTTCCTGCTTGATAAACCTACCTATACCTATACCTTACCTATAAAGCCCTATATGGCTCAGGGCCAGACTATCTACGGGGCCGTCTCTTTCCGCATACCTCCCAGAGACGAGCAAACAGAGTCCGGGTTCCATCGACTAAGCAATGCAGGTTGGCGGGCCCGCGGGGAAGGGCCTTTTCTGTGACTTCCCTGGCTCTATGGAACCAACTACCGCCCGATGTCCATTCTACTCCCAACCTGCTGGCCTTTCATAAGGCCACGAAGACCTGGCTTTGCCGGCAGGCCTGGGGGCCATAAATTTACATCCTTGACGGCCAACTCTATGAATGGTGTGCATATGTATGATTGTGACTGCCCCTTTAAAAGAACTTTCTTGGGGGGTTTTAGTTTTAGATAATGTTCAATTTCTTTTTATTGCTTTGTATCTATTTATATTGTATTTTTATTATTGTTGTAAGCCGCCCTGAGTCCTTCGGGCAGCATAGAAGTCGAATAAATGAATGAATAAATAAATAATCCCAAAGTTGGGATCACAAGCTGGGATATTGTGGAATCTTCTAGTGAACCTTTCTGAGGGATCCTGTCTGAGAGCTTGCCCTTAAATTCTTTAGGTCAAGTGAATTCTTTGGGAATGCTTTAGGTCAAGTGAACCCCGCGTTGCCCTTGGGAACTGGACAACTTTCTATCGTAGTTGATCTCAGGTGACATTGGAAGGGAAAGTTGTAGAGAGCATCCCTGAGCCAGGAGGAAGGCTGAGTAAGAGCTACAGACCAAGTGGCAAGATGTGGGAGAATAGGCTGGCTGAGCTATCAGACCCACAACCTGCAGAAGGAGGGAAGACGTAGATGAGAAGCCAAACACACAGCAGCAACAAAGGACTGCACAGAGCACGTGCGTTATCGGTTCTTACAGGTAATCCAGGTGGGCCAGTCATTCCCGGAAAACCTGAGGGGCCCTACAGGAAGAAACAGGGAGGTCACAACTCAGTCATCACATGGACTGGACTTGGGTGGAAGAAAAGACCAATCCTTTGCAACAGGTTATGCATTACAGTAGTACCTCTCAATACGAGCTGCTCCACATGCGAGTATTCCAAGATACGAGCCACGGGGGGAGAGAAATTTCTTTTCGAGACCCGAGCTCAAATTCGGGATATGAGCCGAGCGTCCACAAGGTGGCGCAATAATCCTTGCTTCTGGTTATCTCGGCAAGGAAAAACAAAGGCTAAAGGCATTTGTTCCAGATACGAGTTGTTCGACATACAAGCTCCCTTCTGGAACGAATTAAACTCGTATCTAGAGGTACTACTGTACTTCCTAATTCAAGAGTAAACTTCCAAATTCTACTGCTCCAAATAGCTGCCAGCAGAACAAACAGTGGCCCGCCCAGCGGTGGGCTACGAGCCAGAACGCTAAATTGTGCTCGCGGCCGTGGCTCGTAAGTTCTTGCGGGCCAATGCGATATCACTGCTGCACCTGTGGAGGTAGCAAAATCGTGCACGGAGCCGCAGGTGTGCCTGTGTTTCGGTGAGGTTTTACCTGCGACTCCGTGCACGATTTTACTACCTCCACAGGTACAGCAGCAAAATTGCGCTGGCCCTGCAAGAAATTACGAGCCGTTGCGGTGAGTACAATTTAGCGTTCTGGCTCGTAGCCCACCGCCGGGCTCACCCCTCCCTTTCTAGGTATGGGTGAGTAAACAGGACATTTGGGGGACCAGAATTAGCTGGGCTCTTGGTGAAGAGCAAAATGGCAACCACCCAAAATGAACCTGTAGGTGTAGGACCATCCAGTGAGAGGAAGGCTGGCCTGAAATGGTTTGATATTCCATGTTTCTTAGACAGCCATAATACCTAAGGCAGCAGTAGGCAAAGGCTTACAGGAGAAGCTCTAAGGAGAGATCAGCTCAAAGGATATACTCACAGTTGGTCCAGGAGGGCCTGGAAAACCTCGTGGGCCTGGCGGACCCTAAGGAGAAGCCAAGACAAAGTTCATTTCTGAATCCCAAGGATCTGCAATTCCACCCTGGGTGTTTGACCTCTCCAGGTGGCTTTACCTGCTCACCCCTCTGCCCAGGATGGCCAGGGCTTCCAGGATGTCCTTCGGCACAATCAGGATCATGGTTATCAGGCTGGAAGAGAAGACAAAATAATCATAATAATAATAATTAATAATAACAACAACAACAACAACAACTGACTACAAGCATAGACATGATGCTGTGGCACAGATGATCCACTGGGACTTGTGCCGGAACTACCATTTACCAGTGGCAAAGAACTAGTAGGATCATAAGCCCGAAAAAGTGGTCGAAAATGAGCAAGCAAAACTACTGCGGGACTCCCTACTTCAGACTGACCGAATTCTGAAGCATAACACACCAGACATCCTGATTGTGGAGGAAAAGAAAGTATGGATCATCGACATCGCAATCCCAGGGGACAGCAGAATTGAGGAGAAGCCGCTAGAGAAATTAGTGAAATACGAAGATCTAAAAATCGAGCTGCAATGACTCTGGCATAAGCCCATGAAAGTGGTCCCAGTGGTCCTTGGCACGCTGGGACATTTGAAAACCATCGGAATTGACAAAATCTCCACCTGTCAATTGCAAAAGGCCGCTTTACTGGGATCGGCAAACATAATTCGCTACATCACGCAGTCCTAGGTGCTTGGGAAGTGCCCGACTAGTGATGAAATACGAAATCTAGCATAGTGATCTCGTTTGCTGTGTTGTACTGACAACAACAACAACAATAATAATAATAATAATAATAATAATTTATTAAATTTGTATGTCGCCCCTCTCCGTACAAATCTAATATTAAAAAAACCATTTAAAACCCAACATTAAAACCATGCAACATAATCATTCCATGCATAAACTATATATGCCTGGGGTATCTTAATTCCCCCATGCCTGGCGACATAGGTGAATCTTTAGCAATTTATGAAAGGCAAGGAGGGTGGGGGAGGTTCTAATCTCTGGGGGGAGTTGCTTCCAAAGGGCTGGGGCCACCACAGGGAAAGCTCTTCCCCTGGGGCCCGCCAACCGACATTGTTTAGTTGATGGGACCTGGAGAAGGCCAACTCTGTGGGACCTAATTGGTCGTGAGGATTCATGCGGCAGAAGATGGTTCTGGAGTTATTCTGGCCCGATGCCATGTCTCAAGTGGTTATGGATCTCCAACAGCTTCTAAACCCAAGATGAACTCTGCTGGATGAAGGCTACATTTTTGCCGTAATAATTCTATAATGGTCACCATTTCCTGACCGATTTCTCTCTCCTCCTGGATTTCTGCTTACTTTAAAGCTTGCCAGAAGGCCAAATTTAAATATTATTGAATAATATTAAATAATTAAATCTTAAGATTAAATCTTAAATCTTTTCTCATCTCTAGAAAAAACCTAGTTCTTGTCATCTAGCTTCAGTGCTCAAACAATGGCTGCATACATACCATGTTCTCTGTTAGATTAACCCAAGTTTTACAAAAGCTTAAATTACTCAAATGATGTGTGTTCATTCATTCATTCATTCATTCATTCATTCATTCATTCATTCATTCATTCATTCATTCATTTATTTATTAGATTAGTATGCCGCCCCTCTCCGTAGACTCAGGGTGGGACCCAACTTAGCATGTTGACCAAATTTGGAAATGGTGGGGTTAAGAGGGCTGAATGGACATAGCCACCGAGTAAATTTAAAGAAAGCATGAAATGGCTTGGGTGAAGAATATTAAGGCTGTGTTTGGTGTTAAGGACAACTATACTGTTGGGAAGACTGCTTTCAATGAAACAACCATCTACTGACCATTATCTCATGATGATGATAGTAATTAAATTTATTATGGCCACTCACTCCAAAGGATTGGCAATTTACAATATCTACTATGTTATGTGTTACCAGTAAGAAATAGTTGTTGTAGTGTTTGTATACCGATAGGTAGACAAAGTAAATAATAATTTATCAACAGAATCAATAATTAATACGACACCTCATCACTACTATCCAACTTAAGGTCATAACTAAAATACAGAGTAGTGAATAGCCAATATCCTTTAAAAAAAATCATTGAAATATTTATTTAAACAGGACTGCAGTTTTTCCGGGAGAACTAAGACTTAAATTAGCTTCACAAAGGCCCATACAAAAGGCTTGTTTTTGGAAAGATCAGCTCCTCAGTATAACTTTGGGGAGAATTGATTCCTGAGTACAGATGCTCACAGTTGTAATGAAGCTATTTTAATTTAAGGAGTTTCCAGCTGGTGCCAGTTGGGTCAAATATAGCAGCACATGAGCTCCGAATCAATATGCCAATGAAAGCGGCTTCCTTTTGTTTTTTGCATATTATTTGGTAGAAAGGAAGTGATACTAATTTGTTATGTCTTTATCTTTGAATGGGTCCAAAGACAGGCTACAAAAATGGTAGAAGGTCTTAAGCATAAAACCTATCAGGAAAGACCTGAGGAGCTGCCCTTGGTTCTGAAAGGCTCTCCCAAAATGGGTGTAGTCAAAGTGGACAAGTCCATTTAAACTAAATGAATAATACAAAAAGCTAGGCACTCACACAGATACCCAATCCCCTCTACATATAGAGGGGATTGGATATCTGTGTGAGTGCCTAGGTTTGTATAGAGCACTGGTGAGACCCCATTTGGAATCCTGTGTTCAGTTCTGGAGACCTCACCTACAAAAAGATATTGACAAAATTGAACGGGTCCAAAGACAGGCTACAAGAATGGTGGAAGGTCTTAAGCATAAAACATATCAGGAAAGACTCCATGAATTCAATCTGTATAGTCTGGAGGACAGAAGGGAAAAGGGGGACATGATCGAAACATTTAAATATGTCAAAAGGTTAAATAAGGTTCAGGAGGGAAGCGTTTTTAATAGGAAAGTGAACCCAAGAACAAGGGGACACAATCTGAGGTTAGTTGGGGGAAAGAATCAGAAGCAACATGAGAAAATATTATTTTACTGAAAGAGTAGTAGATGCTTGGAACAAATGTCCAGCAGACGTGGTTGGTAAATCCACAGGAACTGAATGTAAACATGCCTGAGAAAAACATAGATCCATCCTAAGATAAAATACAGGAAATAGTATAAGGGCAGACTAGATGGACCAGGAGGTCTTTTTCTGCCGTCAATCTTCTATGTTTCTATGTTTCTAAATGCAAGGTTGGATTCTGAGCAGAGTGGGTTCCATCTGGCTTTTTGCATATTATTTGGTAGACAGGAAGTGATATTAAATTGTTTTACTTTAAAGAATTTTTTAATTAAATGTATAAACATGTATAAACATGTACATTTTAATTAAATGTATAAACATTAACAGTACATGACCTATCATTCTGTTACATATTGGTTTGTTTTTGCTATTGTACCAAATGTCCACCATCAACAAGACATATAAACACGTAACAACCCCCCTCCCCGAACTGTTTCATAGACAGTTCTTTCTCTTATATGTTTCTACGACCTATAACACCTATAACACCTATTAATTTGTTATGTCTTTATCTTTGAACAAGTCCAAAGACGGGCTACAAAAATGGTGGAAGGTCTTAAGCATAAAACCTATCAGAAAAGACTTCACGAACTCAATCTGTAGAGTCTGGAGGACCGAAGGGAAAGGGGGGACATGATCGAAACATTTAAATACGTGAAGGGATTAAATAAAGTTCAGGAGGGAAGTGTTTTTAATAGGAAAGTGAACACAAGGACAAGGGGGCACAATCTGAGGTTAGTTGGGGCAAAGGTCAGAAGTAACGTGAGAAAATATTTTACTGAAAGAGTCGTAGATGCTTGGAACAAACTTCCAGCAGACATGGTTGGTCAATCCACAGTCAGTGAATTTAAACATGCCTGGGATAAACATATATCCATCCTAAGATAAAATACAGGAAATAGTATAAGGGCAGACTAGATGGACCATGAGGTCTTTTTATGCCATCAATCTTCTATGTTTCTATCTTTCCTTCTGAATAAATATCAGGCCAAGAGATTTACTCACCTGGGGTTGGTCCTCCGGCAAGTCAGGGCGGCACTGAAAGTAGAATAGATGCATCACGAGTTTAATTCCTGGTCCAGAATTTATATAACACACTAAAGTTCTGCAGATACTAAATTGGCTTGATCAGTTCAATTGAAGAATCCACTCAAGTTTTCCTTCGAGCAGAATATATTTTCCAGGATGCCAATAAAGCAATTGGCAACTGAGGAGCATGCTCCAGGACCCTTTGGGATCGCGGCAAGGTATAAATAGCTAGCCAGACTTTGCACTTAGACTTGTTCCCCATTGTGATACATGGCAGCACATGGTGAGACCTGAATGTATTTATGGAATGACCCAAAGGAAATGCTCATGTCAGTGAAGCTGATGGAGATGATGGAAAAAATCTCCAATATGTGTATATAGATATATACCCACTAAAACCCTCATTCCTGGGCTTCAAGGATTTTGGGGAAGGTCAGGCCTGTGCCACTTTCTGCAATGCAAGGATTCTAAGCTTGGCCTCCTCTTAACGCCTCCCTCCAATCTAGCCGGAGAATCCACCACACATAAGCAGTGCGACTGCACAATGATTGAAAGTGCGGGTGTTGCAGTTGAAAATGTGAGGAAACTGCTGCAACCCTACTGATCTCCCACTCTGCTTTGTGGCTGAAGAGACTCACAGGTAACTCACCTGTGCACAATTGTTTATTCCTGGGGCTCCAGGTTGTCCCTGGTCTCCCTTTTCTCCTTTTATTTGGGAGCTGCAGTCTCCACAGTAGCTTTGCTGTAAGGGAAGAGAAAGAATGTAAGTCGGATAAGGTTTACCGCTTGCAATATGAATGTTTCTCAACTAAAGATATAAACTTTATCTATCTATCTATCTATCTATCTATCTATCTATCTATCTATCTATCTATCTATCTATCTATCTATCTATCTATCTATTATCTATCTATCATCTATCTATCTATCTATCTATCTATCTATCTATCTATCTATGTATCTATTATCTATCTATCATCTATCTATCTATCTATCTATCTATCTATTATCTATCTATCATCTATCTATCTATCTATCTATCTATCTATCTATCTATTATCTATCTATCATCTATCTATCTATCTATCTATCTACTATCTATCTATCTATCTATCTATCTATCTATATCTATCTATCTATCTATCTATCTATCTATCTATCTATCTATCTATCTATCTATATATCTATTATCTACCTATCTACCTACCTATCTATTACCTATCTATTACCTATCTATCTATCTATCTATCTATCTATCTATCTATCTATCTATCTATCTATTATCTACCTATCTACCTACCTATCTATTACCTATCTATTACCTATCTATTATCTATCTATCTATCTATCTATCTATCTATCTATCTATCTATCTATCTATCTAATCTATCTATCTATTATCTATCTATCTATCTATCATCTATCTATCTATCTATCTATCTATCTATCTATCTATCTATCTATCTATCTATCTATCTATCCATCCATCCATCCATCCATCCATCCACCCAGCAGATCTTTCTTCTATTGCCCCGAGAGAAATACTAGGTCAAGTGTGTGCTTATTTCTCCTGCTAATTCATTTTTTCTCTCAAAGAAAACTCCCAATATCTCTGCTAGATCTAGTTTCCAGTCCTCTGATTATCGTCTTTTTCTATGCTATTCCATTTTCTCTGAACCCTTGATAAATCAACCATTTCCCATGTTCTTCTATGCTCCTAGTTACCTGGATCAGTGTTTAAACTAGTTGGAAAAATGTAATAATAACAATAACAACAACAATAATAACAACAACAACAACAATAATAATAATAATAATAATTTATTAGATGTGTATGCCGCCCCCCTCCGAAGACTCGGGGCGTTAATAAAGATTTAATGGACATTTCTGCAAGCTAATGTCCAAGCTAACAATGGAACTGCAAAACAAGGATGAGACAGATTTCTACAAAGCATGGGACAAATGGTACCTCTGGTTAAAAAAAAGGAATTACTTAAAAATTATTCATCAAGAAAAATATCCAACAAAAACAACTTGAAAAACTAGCAACCTACATCACAAATCATAACATCAAATTGAAACGACAAACTGTAAACATCGATTGACACGAACTTTAAATTACAAAGAAAACAAACCCTTAAACCACTGATATGTATTGGCACTAACAATTTACATCCAAAACATATGGATAAAACTTTAGGGAAATTTACACCACCTATGGGCTCAAACCACAGGCCGCAAAGCATGAAAGCCCCAGCTCTAACGCTGGCCCTCTCTTCTTACCACTCCCCTTTGCTCCAATTTCCTATCCTCCTTCCCCTTATATCTCTTTCCCTTCTTCCCCAACCCCCTACCTTTCTTCTCTTCTCCCTCCCCACCTACGTGTACTATATAAGTAAGTTATAAATGTTAGAATGTATAGTATATATATCCCGTTTGCTTTTCTGTACCCTGTTTTTAATGTATATATTCAATAAATTTATTTATAATAAAAATAAATAAAGATTTAATGATCAGTATCCTGAACCCTCTAAGAAAATGCAATGCTTTCTTTGCGGAATAACTCTTTCCAAAGGAGCAAATTCAGGATGGATATTTTGCACTGCATTGCAATATTGTATTAAACTGTCCTTCTTTTATGACCAATTGCCTAGCAACTCTTCAGAGTTATAATGCAGGTCCCAAGAGTTATTTATGATCTGATTTTGCAGTGATGACGGCCATCCCCACCTCTCCATGGTCACATGCAATCACATTTTTGGGTACTTGGGAACTGGCTCATCTTTACGGCCATTTGCAATGGCCCATGATGACATGACCAAGATTGTTGTCACTTTTCCCTGATCTTTATTTCTCGCTTCCAGCAAAATACGGCAGTTGGATATAACGACCATGCTAGGATAAAGTCCTAACATTGGGCTTCATCACATGGTGACCCGCTGAATGGCCTCAGCAGTAATGGGCAGCCAAAATTTTTACTGCTACACTGTGGGTGTGGCTTATTTTGTGGGTGTGGCTTAATGGCCGTGTGACTGGGTAGGAGTGGCTTGCCAGCCATGTGTCCAGGTGGGAGTGGCTTGAATGATCATCATCGTTCAAGTGAACTGCTAAGTCCTCGACTTACAACCTTTCCAGTGTCGCTCGCTGGGGTGACAATTTGCTTTGTGTTTCTTGTGCTCTCCTTCCTGGGTGGCTACCTCAGGCTGGGTAGCTAGGCAAACAGGTGCTGCCAGAAGCATAAATGCTGCTTGCTTCTCAGGCGGGAGGTGGCCGCGTGAGGCTGGAGGGAGCCGGGCAGGAGAGAGGGAAGCTCGTCCGAGGCCAGGAAGGAGGAAAGAGGAAAAAAGCAAGGAGCGCAGACGCAGCAGCAGGGGAAAAAAGGAGAGCCAAGCTGAGACCAGTAATCCAGGAAGTGACAGCCGCCAATCACATCTTCATTTCTGCCGGTGGAATGCGTTCCACCCCGTCCTGCCTGCTGCCCACCCCTGGGCCTCAGTGACTAACAACTGTAGTAGCCATAGGTCAAGGACCAGCTGTACGACATAAAAGGAGCATTATGACGATGGTGATGATTGTCTTACCTTTTCTACAGGAGGGCTCTCTAATGATCTCGGATTCTGCAACGGAGAGATGAAGCAAGATAAATAAAGGTGCATGGGGAAAAAAAGTTTTTTAAATTCCTTTTACAGGAGAAAAAGCACAATGGAGTTATGAGCTTCTAGGGTTGCTTGCCAAAAGCGGTGAGAGCTCCTAACCATTTGTTCATTGAGGTCGCTCTGCTTTTTATTATTATTTTTTTGCGTTGCTTTGCTTTAGATGCTCTTCTGCACTTGGAAGGTGGGGGCAGCTGCACAAAGCAAGTGGACACAGGCCTGAGCAAGCAGAGGGAATAGTGGACACAGCAGGGCTGTACCTACCCATTCAACTGATGGCCCAGGTAGTCCCGGCGAGCCATCGATTCCTGGGATGCCCTAAAGGCAAGGAGAAACTTTGAATACGTGAGTCCTCCCTGACTACTCTCTTCCAAAGGGATCCTGTGGCCACCCAATCAGACTTCAAGGTCCCCTTTCACCTAACACCTGCCCCAAACATTCTCCTCCGGGCTTTTCTGGATCCTTCACCTATTTTTCTGGCCGTTATCCTAAAAAGACAGGGCTCTGGTAGTCTAGAAGAAGAGGTATCTTTGGAGATGTATCAGCCGTGGTCAACTCCCATGTCTCGATAACTTCTGCCTCTGGATGAGAATCCAAGCTGGACAGAGATATGTCCCTCTTCAGCCAATTCTGAAATTTCTCCCTTCTCCCCTTGTTAAATCCCAGGGAATCCCATTCTCTTATTCCCTTTTTCCACTCCCCTCTCTTCTTTTCCTTGTATGATCCATCGTGATTTATGATGCCCAGCTTTCTCAGATACAGAATAAATGTTTCCAAAGACTGACTGACATTTAACATGATGCTGCGCAGGGCTTTGCAAGAGGAGATAAATATTTCTGTCCTTTGCCTCTTTGTATCTGACCAACCCTCATGGCTTCCCATTTTGCATTTTTCCAGCCTCCTAGCAGTTTCATTGGCAAAAACTGGTAGCCTGACTTTGCCTGAAAGCTGAAAAGCTACTATTGGATTTCTCTATTTTGGGGTGGGCTGGGATTTCCCTCAACTCTGTCTGTGTGGCTTCATGCCTTTGTTCATTGTAGCTGAAGGAAAAGAACAAATTGTTGTCCATGTCTTTGAAGTAAGCAGCAACAGCAGCAGAGTACTGGGAGGACAGTAATTCTAGGTTGAATCTCTCTTTGATAAGCTTCTATCCATTATCCTGTCCTCATGTGCTTTGGAGAATAAGTCAATCCCCTATTCTGCAGCAACTCCTCAAATATCAGACGACTGCTATCATGTCATCTCAGTCGTCTCTTTGTTGGATTAGTCAGACCCAAATCCCCCAATTGTTCATCGTATGCTTTATCCACCAGGCCCCTAATCATCTTGGTTTATTTTGCAATTTGCAAAATATTATTAGTGCAGATGCCTGCACAATCTTCTTTTATCAGCAAAACAGGTAGCTACCTTATTGTGCCAGTGGACATTTTATTATTTATTTATCTGTCTGTCTGTCTGTCTGTCTGTCTGTCTGTCTGTCTGTCTGTCTGTCTGTCTGTCTGTCTGTCTATCTATCTATCTATCTATCTATCTATCTATCTATCTATCTATCTATCTATCTATCTATCTAGTTAGTCCAATACACAATGAGAGTTTTAGTGGGTATATATCCGGGGTGGCGCAGCAGGTAGAGTGCTGTACTGCAGGCCACTGAAGCTGACTTGTAGATCTGTAGGTCAGCGGTTCAAATCTCACCACCGGCTCAAGGTTGACTCAGCCTTCCATCCTTCCGAGGTGGATAAAATGAGGACCCGGATTGTGGGGGCCATAGGCTGGCTCTGTTAAAAAAGTGCTATTGCTAACATGTTGTAAGCCGCCCTGAGTCTAAGGAGAAGGGCGGCATAAAAATTGAATAAATAAATAAATAAATAAATAAATAAATATATACACACATAGTAAAATACATGATGAAAGTTATAGAGGAGATACTCATAGTAAGATATATCTAAGAAAGAATAGAAAAGAAGATATAGGAATAGAACATATCAATGAAAGAATAGAAGAAGAGATATAGGAATAGAAGAAAGGTATAGGAGATATAGGAGAGCAATAGGACAGGGGACGGAAGGCACTCTAGTGCACTTGTACTCGACCCTTACTGACCTCTTAGGAATCTGGATAGGTCAACCGTAGATAATCTAAGGGTAAAGTGTTGGGGGTTTGGGGATGACACTATGGAGTCTGGTAATGAGTTCCACGCTTCGACAACTCGGTTACTGAAGTCATATTTTTTACAGTCAAGTTTGGAGCGGTTAATATTTAGCAAAGGGAATTGGAAGTTAAAAGTAATTGTATCCAACCGCTAGCATTTCTGAGACCAAATCCCTTTTCTTTTCAATCTGGTTAAAAGTTTATCCTGAGAATTTTGCTGCTTAGGGGCTTGGTGAGAAGTCTCCTATGTTATCTACCTCTTCAAAGCACTATTGGGTGAAAATGGTGACCCTCCAGAAGTGGTTGCGCTCTTAAGCTCCCATCGGTTGCAGCTACAATGGCTGATGGCCAGGAATAAAGGAAGTTGTAGACCAAGGACATCTGGAGAAGGCCAAAGGAGAGCTAGAACTCAGCTATTACTGCTCAAAATTAGTGTGGTCGACTGACTGGGATTTTGTGCATCCAAGAATATCAGGGAGGGATTTCTGAGTATGCCACTTTAATGAGGATCACTCTGGTGGCGCTACGTTCACAAAGGTGACAATCATGATAATTTGGTACCCTTGTTCCTGTTTGTCAGAAAGTAAACCTGGCCCTCTGGTCACTTACCTGGCTTCCTGGGGCTCCCGGTGGGCCTGGCGGTCCTGGAGCACCTGGAGGTCCCTGTGAGCCGCAAATTAAAAGGAAAAAGTGATAGAAAAGGCTCTTGGGAGAACATGGAACCCTCCCCAGGATTGAGGAGCCAAAGTTGCCACACACAGAGGAGCAAGCATGCGCATCCATCCACACACACACCTGAGGGCCCGGCTGAGGCTGCCAGGGGTTCCCGATCCAGAGTCCCGGAGCGCCCTGCGGGTCCAAAAGGGGAGAGCATTTAGCAAAGGCCAAGCAGGCACATGGGTTCCAGCTTCCGGAGCAGCAAAGGCGTTGAGCAGTTGAGCGAAGAATGGGGTACGGGTGGCTTGAACTCTCATCCAGCCTGGCAGAAAATCCCCAGGGCTTTGGGGAAGCGGGAGTGCGGGGGCGACTCTTACCGGAAGACCACCATAGTCCGGCCGAGGGCCAGGCTGGCAGGTGCATTCGCTGGAATCTCCCTGGGAAGACAAAAAACAGTGTGTAGTGCAGTGATGGCGAACCTTTTCTCCCTTGGGTGCCGAAAGAGCATGCACATACGCTATCGCGCATGCGTTGAGTGCCCACACCCATAATTCAATGCCTGAGGAGGGCAAAAACAGCCTCCCTCCCCCCAAAAGCCCCCTGTTTCCCAACTTCTGGTGGGCCCAGTAGGCTCATGTTTTATCTATCTATCTATCTATCTATCTATCTATCTATCTATCTATCTATCTATCTATCTATCTATCTATCTATCTATCTATCTAGTCTGTCTGTCTGTCTGTCTGTCTGTCTGTCTGTCTGTCTGTCTGTCTGTCTGTCTGTCTATCTAATCTATCTATCTATCTATCTATCTATCTATCTATCTATCTATCTATCTATTTTGTTCAATACACAATAATACACAATGAAGGTTATAGAGGATATAGTAGAGAAGATATATGAGATATGGGAGGGACTATAGGACAGGGGATGGAAGGCACTCTAGTGCGCTTATGCACACCCCTTACTGACCTCTTAGGAATCTGGAGAGGTCAACCGTGGATAGTCTAAGGGTAATATGTTGTGGGGTTAGGGGATGGTACTACGGACTCCGGTAATGAATTCCACGCTTCAACAACTCGATGACTAAACTCATATTTTTTACAGTCAAGTTTGGAGCGGTTAACATTAAGCTTGAATCTCTTGTGTGCTCTTGTGTTGTTGTGGTTGAAGCTGAAGTAGTCTTTGACAGGCAGGACATTGCAGCATATGATCTTGTGGGCAATACTTAGATCATGTTTAAGGCGTCGTAGTTCTAAGCTTTCAAGACCCAGGATTGTAAATTTAGTTTCGTAGGGAATTCTGTTTCGGGTAGAGGAGTGAAGGGCTCTTCTGGTGAAGTATCTTTGGACATACTTCATACTTTGGACATCTTTGGACATGTTTTGCCTTCCCCAGGCTCCAAAGGAGAGGGTGTTGATGTCCGAGATGTGGTATGGGTTCCAGACAGATGAACTGTATTCAAGGATGGGTCTGGCAAACGTTTTGTAGGCTCTGGTGAGTAGTGTGAGATTGCCAGAGCAGAAGCTGCGTAGGATCAGGTTAACAACTCTAGAAGCCTTTTTGTCCCATCTCCCTGGAGGCTCTCTGGAAGCCAAAAACACCCTCCCAGAACCTCTGTGAGAGCCAAAAACCAGCTGGCCGGCACACACATGCACGTTGGAGCTGAGCTAGGGCAACGGCTTGTGTGCCAGCAGATATGGCTCCTCGTGTCACCTGTGCCATAGGTTCGCCATCACTGACCTAGTGGGTACAGGAGTGGGGAACAGGTCATCCTTTGCCCCCAAAGGTTCGGCTTGATACATAAACCAAAGTGAGGGGTTTGTATAAAACATTGATGGCATTGAAGGGGTTTTAAGAATAAGCCAATGTCACAAATGGGAATGTAGTAGTAGGAAAAGACTAACTCACCTTATCGCCTTTGGCACCTTTTTCACCCTAGAGAAAAATGGAAAATAAAGTAAAATCAAACATGGGCAGGTTATGGTATTAAGAGGCTCACTCAGATCATTATCAGTTGAGATTCAGAACCAGGGATGAAAATCGCGCATGGAACTGCAGGTGCCCCTGTGTTTGGGTGAGGTTTTTATGCTTCTGTGCATGCTGAAACACGGACGCACCTATGGCTCCATGCCTCCACAGGTGCAGCAGCAAAATTGCGCTGGTCCCACCAGAACTTACGAGCCACAGCGGTGAGCACAATTTAGCGTTCCGGCTCGTCGCCCACCGCTGCTTATAACTGACCAGGCATATGTCAAGGACTGTTTATATCCAGCCTATCTCATTGTCTGAAACTTCTTTCACGTCACCCATCATATGGTAATTGTTGTGGTTAGCTCTGCCCCAGCTCCTGCCCCAAGGGCTGTGGATGCGGGGGAGACATCCACATGTTGCAGGCCTGTTTTGCCCCCCGGTGGAATCTGCTGATAAAGGCTCCTCTGACCAAGAAGACATGAGTGACAGGGAGGAGGAGAGTGTGGCAGACAGCTCAGAAGGAGATCAATTATCTAGCTCCTCCTTGGATTCCGAACAAGAGTTAATGATACAGCCACGCATGTGGAGAGCGATGCATAGGCAACAACAACTGAGAGATTCTTATCAAAGAAAATGAGGCCACCTGTGGTTGGGTGGGGCTGTGGTCATTAGTGAGGCTGCTATAAAGAGCAGCCTGTGGGTTTGGCCATTGTGGAGGATTATCTGATCCTTGTGTTTCGTGCCTGCTTTACTGACTTTGACCTTTTATGTGCTGATTTTTCCCCGCTTTGAAACTAAACCAGAGCAAAGTGTGTTTCACTTTGTGAAAGAAGAAGGACTGTGAATTGCCTCACAGCTGCAAGCTAAGTATCTCAGAACTGATAAGGGACTTGTACAAATTATCAGTTTGGTTGGAGACAAGTGCTCTTTGCTATACCAAAAGAGGGCTTCGTTTAAGTGAATTTTCATTATAAAGAACATTGTTTTGAATTTTCAAATGTGTGTGTGTCTGAAATTTGTACCTGTGAATTTTTGGGAGGAGTCTACCAGAGAGCCCGACAGAACAGGCTAGATTATCACCATCTCGGGGGATGGTGCTAGGGGTGGTGGTGGTTATAAGGGCATTTGGAAATGTGGCCAAAAAATTAGTATGGCAAGTCACGACAGTACAATCCCATTTTGCCTAATTTAAAGTGTGGTTAAAGTGTGATGATGCGCCATGCAGACCTCTTTGCCAGGTTACAATTTCCATTCGCAGTTCACAGAAGCAAAGAAAACCCCGTCTCCAGATTGGCTTCAGCAGAGACGTGTCTCCAGATCCACATCCCACCCAGCCCCTAAACAGCATCGCTGCATTAAAAAAACAGGCGAGATGCATACAGAAATCAATTGGAATTACTTAATAACCAAAGAACAAGTCTCTGAAGACTCCGCATAATGGTTTTTGGATTGGAAGAGTCAAAAGTCTCCCCTTGTGAGAGAGAATGTATAATTAATAACTCTTTATCTCAGTGGCTGATCACATTCTGAAGTTATTAAATAATAAAAAAAAGAGAGGCCCAAATCCAATTTGTTTTTTAATGTTGTACGCTGGCCTTTGAAACACAGCTTGCTATTAGAACAGCAGAGAACATTTGAGCTGCACTTTTCCAATAACCATAATTACCTATGCTTTGCAAAGGAGCAGGTTGCGTTCCACTTGGTTTATTTTTTTTCTCTGATACCTGGCTAGTCTAATCATGGTTATGTCATGTTGTGGTTAGCTCTGGCCCAGCTCCTGCCCCAAGGACTGTGGGTGTGGGGGAAACATCCACATGCTGCAGGCCTGTTTTGCCCCCGGTGGAATCTGCTGATGAAGGCTCCTCTGACCAAGAAGACATGAGTGACAGGGAGGACGAGAGTGTGGCAGACAGCTCAGAAGGAGATCAATTATCTAGCTCCTCCTTGGATTCGGAACAAGAGTTAATGATACAGCCACGCATGCGGAGAGCGATGCATAGGCAGCAACAACTGAGAGATTATTATCAAAGAAAATGAGGCCACCTGTGGTTGGGTGGGGCTGGGGTAAGTAGTGAGGCTGCTATAAAGAGCAGCCTGTGGGTTTGACCATTGTGGAGGATTATCTGATCATTGTGTTTCATGGCTGCTTTACTGACTTTGACCTTTTGTGTGCTGATTTTCCCCCGCTTTGAAACTAAACCAGAGCAAAGTGTGTGTCACTTTGTGAAAGAAGAAGGACTGTGAATTGCCTCACAGCTGCAAGCTAAGTATCACAGGACTGATAAGGGACTTGTACAAATTACCAGTTTGTTTGGAAACGAGTGCTCTTTGCTATACCAAAAGAAGGTTTAGTTTAAGTGAATTTTCATTATAAAGAAAATTGCTTTGAATTTACAAACCTGTGTGTGTCTGAAATTGTATCTGTGCATTTTTGGGACGATTCTACCAGAGAGCCCGACAGAACACGTCAGCCTTATTTTGCAGTGGAAATCCAAGGTTTTCACCAGGGGATGTGCAATCCCCATGTCCTATGGCCAGATCCCCAAAGGTTGGGTTGGAGTTTCTTGAGCCCCTCCAGAGGTTGCTAGAAAACTGCAATTCTTGCACGAGGCAGAAGAATATCTAGGAAGCTTCTCAGTCATCCAGGTCATGGTCGCCATCCCAAAGGCACGTTTTTCCAAAAGGCAATGGGACTTTCTTAAGAATCCAATTGCCTTTGGAAAAAGCAACTTAGGGACATATGAGGCAGAAGGAGAATGTTATTCAGTAAGTGGAGGAAAACTCTCTATACTCTATAATTTATGCATGGTATGTCTGTATGTATGATTGGTTCTTTAAATTGGGGTTTTTAAAATTACTTTTAATATTAGATTTGTTTACATTGCCTTTTTACTGTTGTTAGCCGCCCCGAGTCTGCGGAGAGGGGCGGCATACAAATCTAATAAAGAAAGAAAGAAAGAAAGAAAGAAAGAAAGAAAGAAATAAAGAAAGAAAGAAAGAAATACTGTAAATTAATCCAACAGGATTTGATTTACATTCATGTAAAATTAAACCCGCCTGTCTCTCTTTGACCTTGCTAATTCCTGGGCTCAGTGTTCATGTGCCTCATGGTTTGGAAAAAGCTGTGCACTCTGGCTTGCACTAATGTTCACACCTGAGTTGTGTCAAGGCCGAACTTTGTGACATTCCAGGAAACAGATTATTTTTTGTTTTGTTTTTCAAGAAATACTGTACTTACAAACGCCTCTACTGTCGAACGTTTTGAGATACGAACTCAGTGTTTTAAGTTTTTTTTGCCTCTACTTCCGAACCATTTTCCACTTATGAACCTGAGCCGCCGCCGCTGGGATGCCCCGCCTCTGGACTTCCGTTGACACCCGAAGTGCTCGTTCTTGCTCTGCTGGGATTCCCCTGAGCCTCCCCTCACTGGGATTCAAAGCAGTCTGGAGGCAGGAATTCCCAGCGAGGGGAGGCTCAGGGGAATCCCAGCATCACAAGAACAGGCGCTTCGGGTGGCAATGGAAGTCTGGAGGCAGGGATTCCCAGCGAGGGGAGACTTAGGGGAATCCCAGCAGCATAAGAACAGGAGCTTCGGGTGGCAACGGAAGTCCAGAGGTGGGGATTCCCAGCGGCGCAAGGCAAAAGGGGTGACTTAGGATGGGTTTGCACGCATTATTTGGTTTTACATTGATTCCTATGGGGAAAATTGTTTCTACTTACGAACCTTTCTACTTATGAACCTGGTCACGGAACGAATTAAGTTCGTAAGTAGAGGTACCACTGTACTTCTATTTCAGCGCTTGCTCCAAAGAGCTAGTGCCCTAGTAGCTACAAGCTTTGCAGCCCAATCTCTTTCAAAGAAAAAGTGTTTTCTGGCACCGTTCTGAAATCCAATAGGGTTTTGGAGAAGGATGATCTCCTGCTAGTGCTTTGGTATTTGAGATGTTTGTAGATAATTCAAGGAGATGTGCAGGAGGATGACTGGAGGAGATCGTGGACGTTTTGTACACATCTTCCCTCAAAGGAATTCAAGTTGCGCCTTACCTACCATTAAACCATTGGGACCAGGAACTCCGGGGAGGCCCTGTTGGCCTTCTGGACCCTGCAAAGAAAGATATTTATTTATTTTTATTTTATTTATTCATTTTGTCCAATACAAATTGAAAGTTAAGGAGATAGCAAAGGGATAACACACTGTTGGAGAGGCAGCTCCAAAAGCATCAATTTGGCCACTCTTGGCCAATTATGGGATACTAAGAGGATAGGGAGCCAAGAGTCTGGGACTCCCTCTTTGTTCTTTCATTTCTCTCCCCTGATTGGACAACTGATCCTTTTAAACTCTACCACAGTGTTTCCCAACCTTGGCAACTTGAAGATACTTGGACTTCAACTCCCAGAATTCCCCAGCCAGCGAATGCTGGCTGGGGAATTCTGGGAGTTGAAGTCCAAGTATCTTCAAGTTGCCAAGTTTGGGAAACACTGCTCTACCATAATCAGCTTTCCTGGTTACAGAAAACACAACCAGGTAAGCTAATTTTACTTTATTATAAGGATACATCAACCGAATCATGCAAGTTTGAAAATACATTTCTCCTGCCCTCCTACTCTTCCCTCCTTGGCCATTGAGTAACTGTGGTCTCCTCTCTCTCTTGCCTGATTTGCCTAGGCAGCATTTCTTCCATTTGTCTACCAGGGCCATTCTCACATACCATTATAACCACTCATCAACTTCTCATGGAAAGGCAGCCTTTTCTTCCCCTCCCCCTGTGCTCACAGATGCCAAATTTATTTATTTTATTTATTTATTTATTAGATTTGTATGTCGCCTCTCTCCGGAGACTCGGAGCGGCTCACAACAACAACACACAGTACAAATCTAATGATTAAAAACAGTTTAAAACCCTTAATATAAAAACAGTCATACATCCCAAACAAACCATACATAAAATGGAACGGCCTGGGGGAATCAATTTCCCCATGCCTGATGGCAGAGGTGGGTTTTTAGGAGCTTGCGAAAGGCAAGGAGGGTGGGGGCAGTCCTAATCTCTGGGGGGAGTTGATTCCAGAGGGTCGGGGCCGCCACAGAGAAGGCTCTTCCCCTGGGTCCTGCCAGACGACATTGTTTCATCGACAGGACTCGGAGAAGGCCAACTCTGTGGGACCTCACTGGTCACTGGGATTTGTGCGGCAGAAGGCAGTCCTGGAGATAGAAATTTCTTGCCTAGGAACCTTGGTGGTCTTATTGGACCTCATCGTCCCTCTTTAGATACTCATGATCTGCTAACTCGTTCCTACTTACATGTTTAGGCTCTGATAAATACAGAGCCCAGGAAAAGAACTTGAAGATTCCAACTGGAGTTATTACAAGGAGAGAAAGTGGACAAGACTGGACTGGTGGCCAGTTTAAAATGTCCAGGGTCTAAGATGAAAATGAGGGAGAGGGAAAGATTCTTGACACTTACTTGTGGACCAGGAATGGATAGACCTGGAAGTCCAGGAGGACCAATGGCACCTTTAACACCTGATGAGCCCTATAGTAAAAAAATATATATTAGAGGTCCTCCTTGACTTACAATCATTTGTTTAGCAACAGTTTAAATTTAGAAGGCACGGAAAGAAGTGATTTACTTCTTTCAGTGCCTTCTATGTCCTCACCCCCTACAGCTGTTGCCTCACCACTTACATCCCCTCCAATTCATACATACAGCTGTTGCCTCACCCCCTACATTTAATTTGGGGAGTTGCAAAAATTGGTATGTATTTATTATGGGCACGGTGCCCTGTAGCTGTGTGATCTCTATATCGCATCTTCCCAGCTGGTTTCTGAAAATAGGGGAAGGCATATTCACTGAATGACTATTGGGTCTGTCATCTGCACCTCTATCACTGTCTGGTTTGGTTCTGCAACCCAACAAGACCGACACAGATTTCAGAGGAGAATCAGAACTGCAGAAAAAAAACAATGGCTGCCAACCTGCCTTCCATTGAGGATCTGTAGACTGCACGGGTCAAAAAGAGGGCGGTGAAAATATTTACTGACCCCTCACATCCTGGACACAAACTGTTTCAACTCCTACCCTCAAAATGTCACTACAGAGCACTGCACACCAAGACAACTAGGCACAAGGACAGGTTTTTTTGCAAACACCATCACTTTACTACACAAATAATTCCCTTAACACTGTCAAACTTTTTACTAAGTCTGCACTTCTATTTCTACTAGTTTTTCCTCATCATTCCTCTCACCCATTTCCTCCCACTCAGGACTGTATGACTGTAACTTGTTGCTTATATCCTAAGATTTTTATTAATAGTGATTGTTTCTTCATTGCTTATTTGATCCCCATGACAACCATTAATTGTTGTACCACATGATTCTTGACAAATGCATATTCTTCTTTTATGTACGCTGAGAGCATCTGTACCAAGACAAATTCCTTGTGTGTCCAATCACACTTGGCCAATAAAGAATTCTATTCTATTCTATTCTATTCTATTCTACTCTACTCTACTCTACACTACTCTACTCTACACTACTTTACTCTATTCTACTCTATTCTACTCTACACTACTCTACTCTACTCTACACTACTCTACTCTACTCTACACTACTCTATTCTACTCTATACTACTCTGCTCTACACTACTCTATTCTACTCTATTCTACTCTACACTACTCTACTCTATTCTACTCTACACTACTCTACACTACTCTATTCTACTCTATTCTACTCTACACTACTCTACACTACTCTACACTACTCTACTCTACACTACACTACACTACTCTACTCTATTCTACTCTATTCTACTCTACTCTACACTACTCTACTCTACACTACTCTACACTACTCTATTCTACTCTATTCTACTC
Source organism: Erythrolamprus reginae (assembly GCF_031021105.1). Classification (NCBI taxonomy): domain Eukaryota; kingdom Metazoa; phylum Chordata; class Lepidosauria; order Squamata; family Dipsadidae; genus Erythrolamprus; species Erythrolamprus reginae. Next base: position 35,426,568 of record NC_091960.1, read on the forward strand.
TATTCTACTCTACTCTACACTACTCTACTCTATTCTACTCTATTCTACACTACCCTATCCTATCCTATCCTATCCTCAACTGCAGCAGCAGTAGATTTCTCCCAGTTTGTCACGGTTTTATGAACTGGTAGTGGCAGTGGCAGGGGGCTCTGCACACCCATCTGGGATGCTTCTGTGCATGTGCAGAAGCGTTGTGCATGTGTTAACCGGCAGCAATGGACTTCAGAACCCCCTTCTGAACTGCAGTGATTTGCTTAACAATTGTGGCAAAAATTTGTAAAATCGGGTGTAATTCATTTAACAGCAATAGAAATTCCGGCCCCAATTGTGGTTGCAACTCAAAGTCTAGCTGTGTGTTGCGCACAGATTGCAGTCATGCTCCCTCCAGTCCAAACACGAAAGCCTCTCATTTGGCTTTGTAATTCGTTTCTTGCTAAAATATATATTGGCTCGTATGACACTCCTTCTTTTCACAATAATTTATCTCTACTGCCAAAGCTGGGGCATCTCTGGTTATCGTCTGAAATGGTGCAATGTCCCCCCCACCCACTAAAAAAAATTAAAAAATAATGCAGTTTGAATCAGCCTGCTTCCTAATTGTAGCTGATAGCTGTACTCTGTACAATTAGGGTTCTCTTTTCTACCCAAAGTATCCCAGAATATTCACAAACCTGCAGCTGAGATACTTATTTATGGTAACAAATATGGGGAACAGGGAAGAAATAATTAATCAGGGAAGCTCATAGCTTCCATATTGATTCTTATTTAGATTTTACTAGCAGCATGGCAGCCAATATCTCAGGAGGGATCTCTACATGAAACAAAACCATTTTAAATTCAGTGACCAGAAAACAAAAGATGTAATCATGTACTGCAGTATTATTACATTCTGTCATCAGAGATTTTTTTTAAAACAAAACAAAACTCAGAGGCATGAAAAAGCAAAGGGGAAAAAAAAAGAGTTTTACACTGAAATGATATCAAGCTAATTGTTACATGTCTGGGTGAAAGAAGCAGGACAACCTATAGCTTCAACCACAGCAACACAAGAGCACACAACGGATTCAAACTTAATATTAACCGCTCCAAACTCTTGGAGTTGGATTACAGCTCATATTGGCGCAGAGCTGGCCACTGGCTACTGACCGCGCGGTGGACTCCAACAACACCTGAATAGCAAACTTTCAATTGTATTTTATTTATTTATTTAGTTTGTCCAATACACAATGAGGGTTTTAGTGGGTATATATCTATATACACGTAGTAAAATACATGATGAAGGTTATAGAGGAGATACTCATAGTAAAATATATCTATGAAAGAATAGAAAAGAAGATATAGTAATAGAACATATCAATGAAAGAGTAGAAGAAGAGATATAGGAATAGAGGAAAGGTATAGGAGATATAGGAGAGCAATAGGACAGGGGACGGAAGGCACTCTAGTGCACTTGTACTCGCCCCTTACTGACCTCTTAGGAATCTGGATAGGTCAACCGTAGATAATCTAAGAGTAAAGTGTTGGGGGTTTGGGGATGACACTATGGAGTCCGGTAATGAGTTCCACGCTTCGACAACTCGGTTACTGAAGTCATATTTTTTACAGTCAAGTTTGGAGCGGCTAATGTTAAGCTTAAATCTGTTGTGTGCTCTTGTGTTGTTGTGGTTGAAGCTGAAGTAGTAGACGTTGCAGCATATGATCTTGTGGGCAATACTTAGATCTTGTTTAAGGCGTCTTAGTTCAAAGCTTTCTAGGCCCAGGATTGAAAGTCTAGTCTCGTAGGGGATTCTATTCTATGGTTATGTTGATCACTAGGAAGCACCACACTACTGGTGTTACCCTTATTGGACATCATCAGACATGGGCAGCCAGAACTGTGTGTGTGTGGGGGGGGGGGGGCTTGACTGTCAGGTTCATCGGATGGAAAACGACATGATTAATAGTTTCTTTGTTGCTATTTGCCCATAGACAGAATCTTGCCAGACTCAACCACAATCTGCATAACTGTCAATCATGTGAAAGTTATAGGGGGGATGTCCCTTCTGGGCCTCTGTCTGCAGACCCTAAAAAACCAGACTTACAATCCTCAATCTCAAAAGCTTAGAACTAGGATGCCTCAAACATGATCTAAGAATTGCCCACAAGATCATACTTTGCAACGTCCTCCCTGTCAGCTTCAACCACAACAACACAAGAGCACACATCAGATTCAAACTTAATATTAACTGCTCCAAACTTGGCTATAAAAAATACGACTTTAGCAACCGAGTTGTTGAAGCGTGGAACTCATTACCTGACTCTGGTGTCATCCCCTAACCCCCAACACTTTACCCTTAGACTATCCACGGTTGACCTCTCCAGATTCATAAGAGGTCAGTAAGGGGCGTGCATAAGTGCACCAGTGTGCCTACCATCCCCTGTCCTATTGCTCTCCTAATATCTCCTATACCTTTCTTCTATTCCTATATCTCTTCTTCTATTCTTCCATTGATATGTTTTATTCCTATATCTTCTCTTCTCTTCTTTTATTCCTTTCCTATATCTTTTCTTCTATTCTCTCATTGATATATTGTATTCCTATATCCTTTCTTCTTTCATTGATACTTTTTATTATGAGTATATCCTCTGGAACCTTCATTACGCTTTGGACAAAATAAAAATAAATAAATAAAAATAAGGCTGTTTTGTCTTTTAGCGCCCTGGGAAACAGCCCTCCCGTCCCACATTCAATGCCAACATAACATGGGTTTCTCTCTCCAAGAGCCAAAGTGACTGTTCAATTCTGACCTATGCTATGCCCCTCTTCCTGCAACATCGCTGAGCACCAGGACCGGCGCAACTCCTGAATCTAGGATCTTTTATTGCACTAATCTAAAGTTTGATGGTGCATGAGAGTTCAACACCCAGAAGAGGATTTGGACCTTGTGAAATAACATCTCATTACACACGCCCGATGATTGCCAATAAGGATGGAGCCAGCTATGCAGTGGCTCATGTGGTCAATGTAATTAAAAATACCACAAAATAAATATGCTGGATAAAAATAGAAACACCCCCCCTCCACCCCCAATAGAGTAGATGGGTGTTCAACCTCACACATGGGAGCATGCCAGACTATAACATTTCTCTCTCTGCTCTGAGAGCTAAAGGAAAGACGGTGCAATGGGAACTTCTCTATCAGCTCCTAGTGTTATTCTAATTCCTTGTGCCTGACACCAACTGCTTGTCACATACATTTCACAAGGATATATAGAAAGGAATCAGAACATAAAGATGGATTAAGCACTTGCACAGAAGTTCCTGGATAGCAATAGCACTTTGACTTATGCAGTGTTCCCTCGATTTTCGCGGGGGATGCGTTCCGAGACTGCCCGCGAAAGTCGAATTTCCGCGAAGTAGAGATGCGGAAGTAAATACACTATTTTTGGCTATGAACAGTATCACAAGCCTTCCCTTCACACTTTAAACCCCTAAATTGCAATTTCCCATTCCCTTAGAAACCATTTAGATTATTACTCACCATGTTTATTTATTAAAGTTTATTTAAAAAAATATTTATTAAAGGCAGACGAAAGTTTGGCGATGACGTATGACGTCATTGGGCAGGAAAAACCGTGGTAAAGGGAAAAAACCAGCAAAGTATTTTTTTAATTAATATTTTTGAAAAACCGTGGTATAGCCGTTTCGCGAAGTTCGAACCCGCGAAAATCGAGGGACCACTGTATACCACTTCGCAGTGCCTTTACACCCCTCTCTAAGTGGTTTATAATAATAATTATTATTATAATTTATTAGATTTGTCTACCACCCCTCTCCGAAGACTCGGAGATGCATACTATTCCCCCACAACTATCTGGGTCCTCATTTTACTGACCTCAGGAGGATGGAAGGCTGAGTCAGCCGTGAGCCTGCTGAGAATCGAACTGCTGGCACTTGGCAGAGTTAGTCTGCAATACTGCATTCTAACCACTGCACCACCACGGCGCTATACAACTATTTCCCCGACCATCGGAAATGACACCTTTCCAGTTGCTTACCTTGGCACCTTTTAGTCCAGCATTTCCTACTGGACCACGAGGTCCTGGAGGCCCCTGAAGATCAGGAAAAAAAAGAGGAGGCAACAATTATTATACATCAAAGGTGCTGTAATTTCCAGGCTACGGCCAGATTTTATTTTTTTCATTTGCATGGCCTCCAACGTCATATGAATTTCCAAGGGACTTTAAAACCAGTGTGCAATAAAACCATGAACACCTGGATGAAACTATCCTATGGAATAGGTGATGGAATAGGTTGGGAGGTAGGGTGGTGATGAGCTTTAATTTTTGGCCCCAAAATTGTCCAAATATTTTGGATCAGTAAGGGTTTTCCTTCCTTCCTTCCTTCCTTCCTTCCTTCCTTCCTTCCTTCCTTCCTTTCCTTCCTCCTTCCTTCCATCCTTCCATCCTTCCATCCTTCCTTCCATCCTTCCTTCCTTCCTTCCTTCCACCCTTCCTTCCTTCCTTCCATCCTTCTTTCCTTCCATCCTTCCATCCTTCCATCCTTCCTTCCTTCCTTCCATCCTTCCTTCCATCCTTCCTTCCATCCTTCCATCCTTCCATCCTTCCTTCCATCCTTCCATCCTTCCATCCTTCCTTCCATCCTTCCTTCCTTCCTTCCTTCCATCCTTCCTTCCATCCTTCCCTCCATCCTTCCTTCCATCCTTCCATCCTTCCTTCCATCCTTCCTTCCTTCCTTCCTTCCTTCCATCCTTCCTTCCATCCTTCCTTCCTTCCTTCCTTCCATCCTTCCTTCCTTCCTTCCATTCTTCTTTCCTAACTTCCTTCCTAACTTCCTTCCTTCCTCCTTCCCTCCCTCCCTCCCTTCCTTTCCCTTCCTCCTTCCATCCCACTATCCCTCCCTTCAATTTTGACAGCTGCTCATCTCCCTCAATGACTCTGGGAGGGCTCACAATAATATATAACAATCAAAATATTAAAAATATATTTTAAAACAATTAGCAATATGACCAATTAGCAATATAGCCAGGAAATGGGGGAGGGGGGGACTTAACATATTCAGCACCCTAGTTGGGAGAGTGTGGCCATGTTTTTAAGGTCTTATGAAAGGATAACAGGATTTTTGGGCCATTCTAATCTCTGAAGAGAGACTGTTCTCTAGAACAGAGGTCACACCAGCAAAAGTTTCTATTCTAGTCCACAATCTGTAGCTGATGGGATCTGCAGCATAGAAACATAGAAGATTGACCGCAGAAAAAGACCTCCTGGTCCATTTAGTCTGCCCTTATACTATTTCCTGTATTTTATCTTAGGATGGATATATGTTTATCCCAGGCATGTTTCAATTCAGTGATTGTGGATTTACCAACCACGTCTGCTGGAAGTTTGTTCCAAGGATCTACTACTCTTTCAGTGAAATAATATTTTCTCACGTTGCTTTTGATCTTTCCCCCAACTAACTTCAGATTGTGCCCCCTTGTTCTTGGGTTCACTTAGAAACATAGAAACATAGAAGATTGACGGCAGAAAAAGACCTCCTGCTCCATCTAGTCTGCCCTTATACTATTTCCTGCATTTTATCTTAGGATGGATCTATGTTTATCCCAGGCATGTATAAATTCAGTCACTGTGGATTTACCAGCCATATCTGCTGGAAGTTTGTTCCAAGCATCTACAACTCTTTCAGTCAAATAATATTTTCTCACGTTGCTTCTGATCTTTCCCCCAACTGACTTCAGATTGTGTCCCCTTGTTCTTGTGTTCACTTTCCTATTAAAAACACTTCCCTCCTGAACCTTATTTAACCCTTGAACATATTTAAATGTTCCGATCATGTCCCCCCTTTTCCTTCTGTCCTCCAGACTATACAGATGGAGTTCATGAAGTCTTTCCTGATCGGTTTTATGCTTAAGACCTTCCACCATTCTTGTAGCATGCCCATTCTGCTAGATCTGGTTGGATGGGTTGAGACTTTTGGAAAAAGGTGTCCCCTGTGTGGTCAAACAGGGTAGCAAGGTGTCCGCTGGGTTAATACTTACTGGATTTCCTGGTAAACCTTTCTGCCCATGTTCTCCCTGAAAAAAGCAGATAAACATTTGGGGTTGATGCTAATGGAAAAGCATGGCTGAAACAATCCGTAGCACATATCAGAACGGAAGTTACTCACTTCTAGCCCTTGGATTCCAGTGCCAGGGGTACCTGGTTCCCCCTAAAAAGTGACAAAAGTTATGTCAGTGGAAATGTGATTTAGTGAAAAATGTTCATTTTACAACTCTTGAGAATAATTAGGTTAATGTTTCTCTTCCTTTTCCCTCCTCCAAGGAACCTGAATCAATGTCTTAACCCAACTTAGGGGGGGAGACATCTGATGACCCCTTACCTCTATCCTGCTCCATAACTTTATTTATTGTCCCTAAAATTGATCTGGAGCTCATGGTAACTACTTAATGATAGCTACTTGGTTTTTTGCAAGTCTCTTCGACCACCCCAGGAAAGCTAAAAGAGGATGGCTGAAGGAAGGGTCTTTGAATGAATTACAACCCTGATTGATACTCACCTGCAAGCCCTTCAGGCCAGGAGGTCCCTGAATACCTGGAAGTCCCGGGTTTCCCTGAAAATTGGAAGAGGGGCAAAGAATGAAGAATTAGCCCAATGCATTTAGAACTTTTCAACTCTTCCCCTCTGAAGGTAGCTAGTAGACTCTCCACGATTGACCTCTCCAGGTTCCTAAGAGGCCAGTAAGGGGCGTACATAAGTGCACCAGTGTGCCTTTCGTCCCCTGTCCAATTGTCTTTCCTTTCTTTCACCTATCTTATATATTCTCTTTCTTTCATATATCCTCTCCTCTAAGCTCACCTTCACCCTCTTTTATATTATCACATGTCTATTTTTCTTCCTATGTATTTGTGTATTGGACAAATGAATGAATAAATAAAATAAATAAATAAATGACATCATGGGACAAAACTCAAGAGAAATAATAATAATAATAATAATAATAATAATAATAATAATAATAATAATTTTTTTATTAGATTTGTATGCCGTCCCTCTCCGAAGACTCGGGGCGGCTCACAACGATGATAAAAAAACAATATTATGCTGGCACAAATCTAATATTTAAAAAAACTAAAAACCCTATCATAATTCAAAACCAAACAGCACATACATACCAAACATAAATTATAAATGTCTTCCATCTTTGACAGCAGTCTGTTGTACCAGAGTGCTTACCGTCCCCTGTCCTATAGTCTCTCCTATATCTTCTGTTCTACCTCTTCTATCCATTATATCTCTTCTATCTCTTGTATCTACACCTCTATAACTGTCTGGTTTGGTTCTGCAACCCAACAGGACCGACACAGACTTCAGACGACAATCAGAACTGCAGAAAAAGCAATTGCTGCCAACCTGCCTTCCATTGAGGACCTGTAGACTGCACGAGTCAAAAAGAGGGCGGGGAAAATATTTACTGACCCCTCACATCCTGGACACAAACTGTTTCAACTCTTACCCTCAAAACGTCGCTACAGAGCACTGCAGACCAAGACAACTAGACACAAGAACAGTTTTTTTTCCGAACGCCATCACTCTACTAAGCAAATAATTCCCTCAACACTGTCAGACTTTCTACTAAATCTGCACTTCTATTCTACTAGTTTTTCTCATCATTCCTATCACCCATTTCCTCCCATGTTGACTGTATGACTGTAACTTGTTGCTTATATCCTAAGATTTTTATTAATATTGCTTCTTCATTGCTTATTTGACCCCTATGACAATCATTAAGTGTCGTATCACCTGATTCTTGACAAATGTATATTTTATTTTATGTACGCTGAGAGCATCTGCACCAAAGACAAATTCCTTGTGTGTCCAATCACACTTGGCCAATAAAATTCTATTCTATTCTATTCTCTTTTATCTCTTATATTTTCTGCTATTCTCTCTAGTTATATTTTACTCCTATATTTTCTCTTCTACACTCTCTTTGATACATTCGTATATATTCTCCTCCTCCCAACCTGAAAAGAACTCTGTTCCAACTGCTAGTGGGCGTGACCAGCATGTGACTCATTCGGCCTGTGGGCTGGGAGTTTAGACATTCCACTCCATGCTAGGAAAATTCAGTTTCATAGTGAAGCACAGGTTTCCAGCTAGTAGTAGCTATATAAAGCCTTAAGCTTTTACACCTCTAATTTTTAGAAGAAATTATTCAGGTAATCAAGGTGAATCTTATGCTTCAAGCAAGAAGCCAAATTAAAGCATTATCAACAGATGGCTTCTCAGTCTGCGCCAACATATCTAGTGCAGAGAAATTCACCTCATTTAGTAATTGGTTCCACTTTCACTACATTTAACTACCTGCCTTTCCACAACTTAAACCTATTATTCTTTGTCTTGCACTCTGGGATGAGAAAGTAGTCTTAGCTTCCTTTGTAACTTCAGGTATTTTGACCGCTCTCATATAGTCTTCAGTCCCAGCGACCGGTTAGGTCCCACAGAGTTGGCCTTCTCCGGGTCCCATCGACTAAGCAATGTCGTTTGGTGGAACCCAGGAGAAGAGCCTTCTCTGTGGTGGCCCCGACCCTCTGGAACCAGCTCCCCCCAGATATCAGAGTTGCCCCCACCCTCCTTGCCTTTCGCAAGCTCCTTAAAACCCACCTCTGTCGTCAGGCATGGGGGAATTGAAAATGTTTTCTCCTTCCCCCCTAGGCTTATAGAATTTATACATGGTATGCTTGTATGTAGGAATGGTTCTTTAAATTGGGTTTTTTAAGATTATTTTTAATATTAGATTTGTTTTCATTGTCTTTTCATTGTTGTTAGCCACCCCGAGTCTTTGGAGAGGGGCGGCATACAAATCTAATAATAAATAAATAAATAAATAAATAAATAAATAAATAAATAAATAAATAAATAAATAAATAAATAAATCTTCTCAAGGCTAAAATAGACCCCAATACTTTCATTTCTCTTCACCCTTTTAAGCTCTATTTCACAATCCGAAGGGTAGAAATAGATTTATTCTGCAAGTTCCAAAGTTTTTGAATACCTTTTGCATTGGTATAGTAATGTGAGCATTCCTGATCATAAACAAATGAAAAATGAAATGAAAAAAATAATGCTTCTTTGTTTATTTTGCTCAGAAAAGGACCCCCTCCCGGCTGTGTGCAATTATGTTGACTTTATATATAGATTAGGCTGCAAGTTCCAAATATTTTGAATACCTTTTGCAAAGTAAGTACATGATACCCAGACAACTAACTTTATGAAAGAAATCCATTGTACTAAAAACAAGGATGTAATTTTGAACTTGCAGCCTAATCTATACATAAAGTGAACATAATTGCACGCAGCCGGGGCATTAATTTTTTCATTTCTATTTTCATTTGTTTATGATCAGGAATGTTCATATTAGTATACCAGTGCAAAAGGTATTTTAAAAAATTGGAATTTACAGCCTAATCTATACAGTGATCCCTCAATTTTCGCGGGTTCAAACTTCGCGAAATGGCTATACTGTACCACGGTTTTTCAAAAAATATTAATTAAAAAATACTCCATACTGGAGGAGGACCCGTGCCCCAAGAAAGCCGGTGAGAGGGGCGGATCGGGCGGACGGGGGGTAGTGGCGAGGGGGCCGGAGGCGCTGGGGGGGGCGGGGGCAGCCGACATTCAAAACAATCTTTGCCGGTATCCGCACTTTTGTCGCTCCCTGCCCCCAACTTCAAGCCCAGCTCCTTGCGTGGCCTTGGAAAAGGGTGCGCGGGGGTAGTTTTTGGCTGTCCATAACCAAAAATGGTGTTTTTACTTCCGCATCTTTACTTCGCGGAAATTCAACTTTCGTGGGCAGTCTGGGAACGGAACCCCCGTGAAAATCGAGGCATCACTGTATATAAAATGAAATAATTGCACATAGCCCAGTTTGGGGGGAGGGGGCTTTTCTGAGCAAAATAAACAAATAAGCATTAATTTCTTCATTTCATTTTTCATTTGTTTATGATCAGGAATGTTCAAATTAGTATACCTATGCAAAAAGTATTAAAAAAACCACTTCCAGTAGCTAAAAATCAATCTTTTCTTTTAGTCTGTATAATCTTTGCAAAGAGAACAGCAGGGTTAAAGTAAAATCAACATGGAGATTTTGAGCAAGCTGAAATCGGAATCCCAACGGGAAATTTCAGGCTGCTTCGGTACATGAGTGAAATTACAAAAACACACCGAAAATTAGAGGGGGTTGACTGTGCCAGCAGGAATGAGGGCATCTCTCTCAAATTAAGGTTAAAGGACAACATTTGTGAGAATATAACTAAAGTGCCATTACTCTAACTTATCCTCCAAACCATCAGATATATCCTCAACTTAATAAGATCACAGCTTGGTTTTATTTTGTAGCCTTAATAAAAAAATAAAATCTCACGCAGATAGATTTTCTTTTGTTAATCAAAGTCTGGGAACATTAACGATTTGACATTCATTGTTCTGGAATGGTCACCTTTTATTCAAACAAGCTGCTTGGCGGAGGTGTTCTGATATGTAAATCAAATCAGTTAATTAAAGGAATAAAAACCAGCAGTTAACACGGCGCCTTCAAATAAACTTGATTGGAACCATCAGATGAGAGGAAATGCATCTTCATGCAATACGTAATTAACTGATGAAAGTCATTTCTGCACGCTCCAGCGAGGACTCTTGTCTTAAGGGATTAGAAGGATTCAGGCAAAAATAATTCTGCCAACAGCTAAGGTATCAGCCATCCAGAGCGGCAGCCCGCTCTTCCACAGTTTGATGCCTCCCTGATTACAAAGCCCATAATCCCCAGACAACCTACTCAAGGCCACAGGGAGTGGGAAACATGGGACATCTGATACCAAAGGAAATTCAATTACTGGAAAACTGAACCCAACCCTGATGAATTGGCAAATTAGTCTAAAGCAGTGATGGCAAACCTATGGCACGGGTGCCACAGGTGGCACATGGTGAAGCCATATCTGCTGGCACATGTTGTGGTTAGCTCTGCCCCTGCTCCTGCCCCAAGGACTGTGGATGTGGGGGAGACATCCACATGCTGCAGGCCTGTTTTGCCCCCGGTGGAATCTGCTGATGAAGGCTCCTCTGGCCAAGAAGACATGAGTGACAGGGAGGAGGAGAGTGGGGCAGACAGCTCAGAAGGAGATCAATTCTCTAGCTCCTCCTTGGATTCAGAACAAGAGTTAATGATACAGCCACGCATGCGGAGAGCGATGCATAGGCAGCAACAACTGAGAGATTATTATCAAAGAAAATGAGGCCACCTGTGGTTGGGTGGGGCTGTGGTCATTAGTGAGCCTGCTATAAAGAGCAGCCTGTGGGTTTGGCCATTGTGGAGGATTATCTGATCCTTGTGTTTCATGACTGCTTTACTGACTTTGACTTTTTGTGTGCTGTTTTTCCCCCGCTTTGAAACTAAACCAGAGCAAAGTGTGTTTCACTTTGTGAAAGAAGAAGGACTGTGAATTGCCTCACAGCTGCAAGCTAAGTATCTCAGAACTGATAAGGGACTTGTACAAATTACCAGTTTGTTTGGAGACCAGTGCTCTTTGCTATACCAAAAGAGGGCTTAGTTTAAGTGAATTTTCATTATAAAGAACATTGCTTTGAATTTTCAAACGTGTGTGTCTGAAATTTGTACCTGTGAATTTTTGGGAGGAGTCTACCAGAGAGCCCGACAGAACAGCACGTGAGCCTTTACCAATCTCAGCTCCAACGTCCATGTGTGTGCTGGCCAGCTGATATTTGGCTGACACAGAGGCTCTGGGAGGGCATTTTTGGCTTCCAGAGAGCCTCTGGAGGGACGGGGGAGGGCGTTTTTACCCTCCTCTGGCTCCAGGGAAGCCTTTGGAGCCTGGGGAGGGCGAAACATGATGCATGGATTGGTTAGAAAGCTACTTACGGGTTTGCCTGGCTGACCCACACCTGGAAGACCAGGATCTCCTTTTTGACCAGGTTTACCTGGGATACCAAATGCTCCAGACTCTGGGCTGATCGTGGGACATGACTCACAAGCATCTCCCTGTAGGATCAGAAAAGGCAGGTGAGAGACAACACACAGTGATAGGTCAGTTCCAACTACAGTGGTAACTCTCCCTAAGGACGCCTCTACTTACGAACTTTTCTAGATAAGAACCGGGTGTTCAATTTTTTTTTGCCTCTTCTCAAGAACCATTTTCCGCTTACAAACCCGAGCCTCTGAAACCGTAACCGGAAAAGGCAGAGGAGCCTCCGTGGGGCCTCTCTAGAAATCTCCTGGGAGGAAACAGGGCCAGAAAAGGCGGGGAGAAGCCTCCGTGGAGCCCCTCTAGAAATCTCCTGGGAGGAAACAGGGCCAGAAAAGGTGGGGAGAAGCCTCTGTGGGGCCTCTCTAGAAATCTCCTGGGAGGAAACAGGTCTGGAAAGGCAGAGAGAAGCCTCTGTGGGGCCTCTCTAGGAATCCCCTGGGAGGAAACAGGGCCGGAAAAGGAGGGGAGAAGCCTCCATGGATCCTCTCTGAATAACTGGTAGCAGGGGAATCCACTATTCTGTGGAAATACAGGGTGTGTTCCAAAAGTAATGCATTTTTTTTTTAAAGTAATTTATTGAACAGATTTGCACAAACACTTAAAATTCTTCAAAGTACTGTCCTTGGGCCTCTACACATTTTTTACAGCGATTCTGCCGTGACCGGTACGCGCCCTGGAAGGCGTCTTCAGGGACCTCTCACAAGGTCTTTGTCACGGGTGATTGGATCTTTTCTATGGAGGAAAAACGGGTTCCTTTCAGGGCTGGGAACAAAATGAAGTCTGCTGGGGCGACGTCAGGACTATAGGGGGGGGGCAGCGTTGGCACCTGGTGTTTGGCCAGGAACTCGCGGACTCTTAGCACATTGTGGCAAGGTGCGTTTTTCGTCCATAGAAGAGATCCAATCACCCGTGATGAAGACCTTGTGAGAGGTCCCCGAAGACGCCTTCCAGGGGACGTAGTGGTCATGGCAGAGTTGCTGGAAAAAAATGTGTAGAGGCTCAAGGACACTACTTTGAAGAAATTTAAGTGTTTGTACAAATAAATTACTTTTTAAAAAATTGCATTACTTTTGGAACGCACACTGTATATGAAATTGCACTTTGTAACTTAAGTGTCATGTAAGAATAAAAGTGATTCCGAGCTTAATTGTTGGTATGGAGTCTTTGTATGTGTCCAAGCTATTTTCCTTATGAGTTCCCAGTATTGGGGGAGGGGGGAAGCAGACTCTCACCTTTTCACCTTTCACCCCTGCTGGTCCTCTGATGCCAGGCTCCCCAGAAATGCCGTGTAAACCAGCTGTGCCAGGTGTGCCTGGGTCACCCGGATTTCCTGCATCACCCTGGAAAACACAAAAGAGAGAAGGAGAGAGACGAGACCTCTTTTGAGAATGACCTTCTCTATTATTCCATAATTTTTATTTTTTATTTATTATTATTATTTTTATTCATTTGTCCAATACACAAATACATAGAAAGAAAAATAGACATGTAGTAATATATATAGGGGTAAAGTGAACTTAGAGGAGAAGATATATGAAAGGAAGATAATATATATGATAAGTGAGAGAAAGGAAAGACAATTGGACAGGGGACGAAAGGCACACTGGTGCACTTATGTATGCCCCTTACTGGCCTCTTAGGAACCTGGAGAGGTCAATCGTGGAGAGTCTGAGGGAGAAATGTTGGGGGGTTGACACAATTGAGTCCGGTAATGAGTTCCACGCTTCGATAACTCGATTGTTGAAATCATATTTTTTACAGTCAAGTTTGGAGCGGTTCGTATTGAGTTTGAATCTGTTGTGTGCTCTTGTGTTGTTGCGGTTAAAGCTGAAGTAGTCATTGACCGGTAGGACGTTGCAGCATATGATCTTGTGGGCAATACTCAAATCGTGTTTTAGGCGCCGCAGTCTTGGTGAAGAATCAGAATTAGGCACTCACACACACACGTTTAAGATATGAAGAAAATTCATCCTTCCAAACCAAAGTGGGTCTTTTGTAGACAGCAAAACATGCTGGATTTACACGGTCCTGGTCTGGGGTCCAGTATGGCTGTGTTCATGCATTACACTCAGGCGGGTTCAGACATAATACCCTGTTTCCATAAGCCCATAAGTTAAAAAAATATATAAGACACGGCTGAATATAAGTGCTGAATAAGTATTCCTGCTTTGCCGGTCTTCCTCCATCCAGCCACTGCCTGGCTATCTAACACAAAGCCACTCCCCACAATGTTATACAGTGGTGCCTCTACCTAAGAGCGCCTCTACTTACGAACCTTTCTAGATAAGAACCGGGTGTTGAAGATTTTTTTGCCTCTTCTCAAGAACCATTTTCCACTTACAAACCCGAGGCTCCGAAACTGTAACTGGAAAAGGCGGGGAGAAGCCTCCGTGGGACCTCTCTAGGAATCTCCTGGGAGGAAACAGGGCTGGAAAAGGCGGGGAGAAGCCTCTGTGGGGCTTCTCTAGGAATCTCCTGGGAGGAAACAGGGCCAGAAAAGATGGGGAGAAGCCTCTGTGGGGCTTCTCTAGGAATCTCCTGGGAGGAAACAGGGCTGGAAAAGGTGGGGAGAAGCCTCTGTGGGGCCTCTCTGGGAATCTCCTGTAAGGAAACAGGGCTGGAACAGGTGGGAAAAGCCTCCGTGGGGCCCCTCTAGGAATCTCCTGTGAGGAAACAGGGCTGAAAAGGTGGGGAGAAGCCTCCGTGGGGCTGCTCTAGGAATCTCTTGGGAGGAAACAGGGCTGGAAAAGGTGGGGAGAAGCCTCTGTAGGTCCTCTCTAGGAATCTCCTATAAGGAAACAGGGCTGGAAAAGGTGGGAAAAGCCTCTGTGGGGCCTCTCTAGGAATCTCCTGTGAGGAAACAGGGCTGGAAAGGTGGGAAAAGCTCCATGGGTCATCTCTAGGAATCTCCTATGAGGAAACAGGGCTGGAAAGGTGGGGAGAAGCCTCCGAGGGGCCTCTCTAGGAATCTCTTGGGAGGAAATAGGGCTGGAAAGGTGGGGAGAAGCCTCCGTGGGGCCTCTCTAGGAATCTCCTGGGAGGAAATGACCTCCACCCTCCCTGTGGTTTCCCCAATCGCACGCATTATTTGCTCTTACATTGATTCCTATGGGAAAAATTGCTTCTTCTTACAAACTTTTCTACTTAAGAACCTGGCAACGGAACGAATTAAGTTCGTAAGTGGAGGTACCCCTGTATATCATTTCTCCTAAATTCCACGAAACCTTTCTAAGTCCCAACGCTCATTCCAGGAAGCGGCTACGGCTGTTCAGGTTCCCAGTGCCAGGTTGCCAGGCAACCCAGAGGCTTTTCAGGCGATGGCGGCTATGAGAGGAAAGGTGTGCGAGTGCACAGGCCAAAGCTGGCCTGCTTTGTAAAGGTTGCTAGGCAACGGCGGTTCTAGTCCTTGAGCCTCGGGGCCTGTGTGCCTTTCAGAACTGCATCAAAAGGAATCTCCAGAATTAAATTATTCCTCAGTTCTGAAAAACAGGCTGCTTCCACCAGAATTATTCTCGAGCGAAGACAGAAACCTTTCCCCACAACGGTTGCACCTGTGAAAAATGGTCATAAGTCATTTATTCAGGGCTGTTGTGGCTTTGAACGATCCATAAACTAATTGCTGTAAGTTGAGGAGTACCTGTAATATATATATGCATTTTCACCCTTACAGGTCCTCAATTTACAATTGAGGGTGTTATAAATTCGCTACTTCACAGGTTTTCAAAGGGGGCTGAAATCCATTAAATCCATAGAAAATTTTAAATCCATTAAAAAAATCATAAAATCCTTCTACAGTACTACTGTGCTCTATTAAGGAAACCGGTAGGATATCACATGTAGCTCCAGCTGAGAAACATTATAGAATGACTGTTTGATGCAAAGGGTGAGAGGTACAGTGGTACCTCGTGATACGAACCCATCGTGATACGAACCCGGGGTTTGGAAATTTTTTGCCTCTTCTTACGAACATTTTTCGGTTTACGAACCCACCGCATATCACAAAATGGCGCTCCGCTGGGCAGCGCCGCCCGGCTGTCACCTTTTAAAACAGCCAGGGGGCTTCTCGGCGTTCTCCCGAACCCGAACTTTTCGGGTTTGGGTTTGGGAGGCCGCCGAGAAGCGCCACCGCCCGACTGTCACCTTCTGAAACAGCTGGGGGGCTTCTCAGCGTTCTCCCGTGACGTCAAAGCTCCGCCATGGAATTCCCTATTGGGATTCCCCACCTCCTTTCCACCCTCCAGATCGGCCAAAAACGCTGCCGGGAGATTGTTATGGGGCTTGTCTCCTTTGCTGAACTTCTGGCCCTGGTTACTGTTAGGCTAAACCTGGCTTATTGGACAGCTGGGCTCTGATTATTTGGCTAACCTTGCTTACTGGAATATGGGTATGTTTGGGGGCAAAGTTGGAGCAATAAAGGGGAGTTAGACCTGTTCTCTGGCTAATTGCTTTTGTGCCATGCCCTGCTCCAGGGTTAGGCAAAGTTGGCACTTCTATGACATGTGGACTTCAACTCCCAAAATTCCTGACCTAGCATGATAGGCTCAGGAATTCTGGGAGTTGAAGTCCACATGTCATAGAAGAGCCAACTTTGCCTAACCCTGCCCTGGTCATCACACAGCCCATTGTACCATACTCTATAGACCAGAATGAATAAAACTGTGGTTTGGTGTAATCTGTTCAACTGCATCTCCTTCAAACTTCTTGAGCCGCCCCGAGTCTTCGGAGAGGGGCGGCATACAAATCTAATAGAAACATAGAAACATAGAAGACTGACGGCAGAAAAAGACCTCATGGTCCATCTAGTCTGCCCTTATACTATTTCCTGTATTTTATCTTACAATGGATCTATGTTTATCCCAGGCATGTTTAAATTCGGTTACTGTGGATTTACCAACCACGTCTGCTGGAAGTTTGTTCCAAGGATCTACTACTCTTTCAGTAAAATAATATTTTCTCATGTTGCTTTTGATCTTTCCCCCAACTAACTTCAGATTGTGTCCCCTTGTTCTTGTGTTCACTTTCCTATTAAAAACACTTCCCTCCTGAACCCTATTTAACCCTTTAACATATTTAAATGTTTTGATCATGTCCCCCCTTTTCCTTCTGTCCTCCAGACTATACAGATTGAGTTCATGAAGTCTTTCCTGATACGTTTTATGCTTAAGACCTTCCACCATTTTTGTAGCCCGTCTTTGGACCCGTTCAATTTTGTCAATATCTTTTTGTAGGTGAGGTCTCCAGAACTGAACACAGTACTCCAAATGTGGTCTCACCAGCGCTCTATATAAGGGGATCACAATCTCCCTCTTCCTGCTTATTATACCTCTAGCTATGCAGCCAAGCATCCTACTTGCTAATAAATTATTATTATTAAATTATTATTATTGTTGCAGTCATGGAAGAGCCCTCTCCATCTTTACTTCCCGTGCAGCATTCCAAGTGCTCAATTTTAAAAGATGCAACACGTGTGGAACAATATTATCCCTATAAAGATGGAAGAAATAATCTGTTTTCCATGAATAAAGTACGCACGGATGGACTCATTTTCTGCCAGAACTTATTTAGAAAGGGTTTAATCAGAATAATAAGACAGACTCCACTGAAGAAGCAATTTTCTACTCACATCATATTGTAGATCTGGGCGATGGTTAAGAAATGGATTGAATAACAGAATAATAAAGCAGGCAAACAAAGGAAATATATCTGCGGATATTTCCAATGTTTTCTCTTTAACTTTTATAACTTGATTGCATTACAAATTATTGCAGTTTTCTTCCACAATTAGATCACGTCACTATATAATTTATGTATTTTTGCTATGATCCAATCTTAATAATGCAAATGAATGCACTTGATTTGCAACACATTCGGTGTTTGGGGAAACAAATGATGTGCCTCCCGTTTACTTTTGTGCTAAGAAACCAAAACTTTTCCTTACCTTCTGTCCTTTGACTCCAGCTTCTCCAGCTATTCCCTAAAGAAAGAGAAAATAAATACAAATTGAATAGTTTTCCACGCAGACTGATGGATTGCAACTACCTTATGGCAGCCGGAACTTCCTTTTATAGTGGTTTGTCAGGCAATCTGCGGAGAGGGGCGGCATACAAATCCAATAAATAAATAAAATAAATAAATCTAATAAAGAAACTCTTTGCAAAAATCTTCTGCAATCATGTTCTGCATGGAACAATAGCATTCGCTGTCAAATCATAGCAAAATGTATTGTGGCGTCTTTGATGCTCTTCTAAGCTTCATGTTTTTCCTGTAGACCATTAACTACAGGGGTGGACAAAGAAATGGAAACACCTTGCAGCTCTTCCATGGAATCCAGATTTGTGAAGCTCCCTTCGAACAGTTTTTGTGGAAACTGGGTTCTCTACGTGTCTGTTGAGCTCTGCAGTGATTTTAGGAGCTGCGGTCTTGCGATCCGCTCTAACAATTCGCTTTAGAGTCCGACCAGTCTCTCTCAGACAACTTCGACTTTTGACCAGACCTGTGCTTGGCTGAGGACGTTTTCCCTTCTCTTTCCAAAGCAGTCATGACTTTTGAGACATGACCTCTTGAAACGCCAAACATTCTGTTACACTAGCGCCTGCCATTCGAGCACCAACAATTTGGCCTCTTTGAAAGTCTGAGAGGTCTGCCATTTCTAGTAGGTTATAACCCATTTCCTTAAATTTCTGTAAAAAAAAAAGGTAGTTTAAAAAAACATATCAAACAACAGAATTTTAAAAAAACATTAAAATATGGAATAAACATAGATCCATCCTAAGATAAAATACAAAAAATAGTATAAGGGCAGACTTACACTATAAGCCATTTTCCCCATAGTTTAGTGGTTTCATTGTTTTTTGTTCCCTTAATATCCCTTGTAATCTCATCCATTTCTGCACATCTGTATACTTTTTAGAGGGGTGGCATACAAGTGTAATAAATTATTATTATTATGTCAGTACAACACAGCAAACGAGATCACTATGCTGGATTTCAGATTTCATCACCAGTCGGGCGCTTCCCAAGCACCTAGGACTGCGTGATGTAGCGGCGAATTATGTTTGCCGATCCCAGTAAAACGGCCTTTTGCAATTGACAGATGGAGATTTTGTCAATTCCGATGGTTTTCAAATGTCCGCTGAGATCCTTTGGCCCTGCGCCCAGCGTGCCAAGTACCACTGGGACCACTTTCACGGTCTTATGCCAGAGTCGTTGCAGCTCGATTTTTAGATCTTCGTATTTCACTAATTTCTCTATCTGCTTCTCCTCAATTCTGATGTCTCCTGGGATTGCGATGTCGATGATCCATACTTTCTTTTTCTCCATGATCACAATGTCTGGTGTGTTATGCTTCAGAATTCGGTCAGTCTGAAGTCGGAAGTCCCACAGTGGTTTTGCTTGCTCATTTTCGACACTTTTTCGGGCTTATGATCCCACCAGTTCTTTGCCACTGGTAGATGGTAGTTCCGGCACAAGTCCCAGTGGATCATCTGTGCCACAGCATCATGTCTATGCTTGTAGTCAGTCTGTGCGATCTTTTTGCAGCAGCTGAGTATGTGATCGATTGTTTCATCTGTTTCTTTACAGAGTCTGCACTTTGGATCGTCTGTTGATTTTTCAATTCTGGCTTTGACAGCATTTGTTCTAATGGCCTGTTCTTGTGCCGCCAGTATTAGTCCTTCTGTCTCCTTTTTGAGTGTTCCACTTGTAAGCCATGACCAGGTCTTTTCTTTATCCACTTTGCCTTCAATCTTCTCCAAAAACTGTCCATGCAATGCTTTGTTCCGCCAACTGTCCATACTACATTGAGTTACATTTTTTCTGTACTGGTCCTTAGTTTGCATTATTATTATTATTATTATTATTATTATTATTATTATTATTATTATTATCATTATATTTTGGTTTTTCCAATTCTGGGCATAAATTATTCTAGTTGCAGTAATTATATGCATCTCAAATGAGATGTAATGAGAGGTCCACTCACTTGTTTCC
This sequence comes from Erythrolamprus reginae, assembly GCF_031021105.1. NCBI lineage: Eukaryota > Metazoa > Chordata > Lepidosauria > Squamata > Dipsadidae > Erythrolamprus > Erythrolamprus reginae. The sequence continues at coordinate 35,446,597 of NC_091960.1, forward strand.
CAGGCGGTCCGGTCTCGGGGAGGGCTGGTTCACCCTTCTCACCCTTGGGTCCAGGGACACTCATTGTGATCTGTCCACTTTCTAGAGAAGCACAGGACGCGCACGATTCTCCCTGAGAAAAGATATTGCGATTTATTTATTTACTTATTTATTAGATTTGTATAGATTAGATCAGTGTTTTTCAACCAGTGTGCCGTGGCACACTAGTGTGCCGTGAGACATGGTCAGGTGTGCCGCGAAGCTCAGAGAGAAAGAAAGCAAGAGAGAGAGAAAGAAAGAGAGAGAGAGAGAAAGCAAGAGAGAGAGAAAACAAGAGAAAGAAAGAGAGAGAGCAAGAAAGAGAAAGAGAGAGAAAGAAAGCAAGAGAGAGAGAGGGGGAGGGAAGGAAGGAGAGAGGGAGAAAGGGAGGTAGGGAGGGAGAGAGAAAGAGAGCAAAAAAGAGAGGAAGGAAGGAAGAGAAAGAAAGAGGGAGAGAGAGAGAGAGAGAGAGGAAGGAAGGGAGAGAAAGAGGGAGGGAGAAAGAAATAGAGTGAAGGGGAGGAAGAGAGAGAGAGATAATTTTTTTGTCCAAACTTTTTTAGTGCCCCCCCCCCTGCTCAATGTGCCCCAGGGTTTCGTAAATGTAAAAAATGTGCCGCGGCTCAAAAAAGGTTGAAAATCACTGGATTAGATTACAGAAAAGACTTCTCAAAATTCATAACTCTCTTGCGTAAGCTCGTTTCACCTCTAGTTATCAAGTTGTTCACCTTTTCGCCTTTGACCCCTGGACCTCCCGTGTCTCCTTTATTTCCTTGAATTCCCTGAAAACAGAGAATAAGTTAAGAGGCGATTAAGAAGGGGGTGGAAAAACGGGGAGAGCCAGAGGGTTCTTTTAATCTTTGTTGGCATCGTAGTTTAGACAGATAATGAGACCAATCAATAAAGTTAATTGACCAGTGTTAGAATGTATTGAACAGCTCTCTGTGTTGTAACATCTGGAACAGAATTTCTGGGGAAGGAAATAATCCCACGGAGAGCCTAAATACAGGTGAAACTCTAAAAATTAGAATATCGTGCAAACGTTCATTTATTTCAGGAATGCAACTTAAAAGGTAAAACAATATATGAGAGATACTCAGAACATACAAGGCAAGATAGTTCTTTTTTTTAAAGTTTGCTCTTGTGTTGTTGTGGTTGAAGCTGAAGTAGTCGCCGACAGGCAGGACGTTGCAGCATATGATCTTGTGGGCAATACTTAGATCCTGTTTAAGGCGTCTTAGTTCTAAGCTTTCTAGGCTTAGAAGGATCTGAAAGATTATGGGTTTTTTTGATAACTCAGAGATGGTGACATTTTACTTAGTGTTATTTCTCACAATAGATGTGGCTTTCCTTTGCTTTCACAACATCTCCACACTATTCAGACTACAGAAGGTGATTCTGGAGAGAACCGAGCACCATTACAAAATTGGCTTGTGTGGTCCTACTCACAGGTTTGCCCATAGGTCCAAAAGGTCCAGCATCTCCCTAGGGAATAAACAAACACAGGTGGGTTGTTGAAAGGATCAAATGGGCCATAATTGGAACTTTTGAGATAAAATCAGCCTATTGATCAAAGGATTAACCTGGAAAAAGTGGGAGGGATAAGTTTAAACCACAGCTCAGGATGGCAACCTTTCTTCATCCCAAGCAAACAATAATATACTATTAAGTACTTATGGCAGCTCAAAGTTGATACACCAAATTGATTTTAGGGCTTACATAAAGAATCTGAAAAACTGTCATTAAGTGACATTAAGCAGCCTAAATGATGATCATAAATTCCCAGAAAACTTTACAGATTTCTATGGAGGATCGTTAGGTTAAACCTGTAGCTTCCCCCGAGACAAGGCGCGTATATGTTCATGCATTGGGAATATGCCACTGGAATCTGGTAAAAGGTGGTAATAATTCAAGTTTATGAGCCTACATCTAAGACTATAGATTTATGGGTTCTTTCAATAACTCAGTAAATAATCCAAGAAAGTAAAAATAGGGGTGATAATGAAGGAATAAACCACACACTCACACACACCAGTGTACACATATTATGGAAATGCACAGATACACAAATAAACAGTTTTATTAAACTCCAAATGAACAAACACTTGGAATTGCCTGTTTTACCTTTTCTCCTTTCCATCCATCCGTTCCAGGTTGGTCCTGTGGGGTGGGAAGAACAGAGGTCAGCTTCAGCGAAGAAACTATTCATATGGCACATGCCAATACAATTGATCAAAAATAAAATTAATTTTCAACATACGACACCAGTTGGGACTGGAATTTCAGTTGCTAAGGTGTTGTGGTTAGCTCTGGCCCAGCTCCTGCCCCAAGGACTGTGGATGTGGGGGAGACATCCACATGCTGCAGGCCTGTTTTGCCCCCGGTTGGAATCTGATGATGAAGGCTCCTCTGACCAAGAAGACATGAGTGACAGGGAGGAGGAGAGTGGGGCAGACAGCTCAGAAGGAGATCAATTCTCTAGCTCCTCCTTGGATTCCGAACAAGAGTTAATGATACAGCCACGCATGCGGAGAGCGATGTATAGGCAGCAACAACTGAGAGATTATTATCAAAGAAAATGAGGCCACCTGTGGTTGGGTGGGGCTGGGGTCATTAGTGAGGCTGCTATAAAGAGCAGCCTGTGGGTTTGGCCATTGTGGAGGATTATCTGATCGTGGTGTTTCATGACTGCTTTGCTGACTTTGACCTTTTGTGTGCTGATTTCCCCCCGCTTTGAAACTAAAGCAGAGCAAAGTATGTGTCACTTTGTGAAAAAAGGACTGTGAATTGCCTCACAGCTGCAAGCTAAGTATCACAGAACTGATAAGGGACTTGTACAAATTACCAGTTTGTTTGGAGACCAGTGCTCTTTGCTATACCAAAAGAGGGCTTGGTTTAAGTGAATTTTCATTATAAAGAACATGGTTTTGAATTTTCAAACATGTGTGTGTCTGAAATTGTACCTGTGAATTTTTGGGAGGATTCTACCAGAGAGCCCGACAGAACATAAGGGGATTATCAAATAAGTCATGCCTGATTTTTGCAATGGCCGTTGAGAGAACTGTTGTTAAGTGAATCAGGAAGTCGTTAAGGAAATCTAGCTACCTTCAATGACTTTGCTTGCCAAATGTCATCTGGGAAGATTAGGGAGGGTGACCCTGGGATGACCCCGGGATAGTCTAACTGTCATAAATACAGGCCAGTTTCCAACCACCCAAATTATGATCACGTGACCCTGGTGATGCTGCAACAACAGCATTTAGATTTATATACCCCTTCACAGTGCTTTTCAGCCCTCTCTAAGCGGTTTACATAGTCAGCTACTGCCCCCAACAATCTGGGTCCTCATTTTGCGGACCTTGGAAAGATGGAAGGCCGAGCCAACCTTGAGCCTAATTAGCCTGCAATACTGCATATTCTGACCACTGAGCCACTTTGACCCATACAATGCTATCACCAATGAAGACAATTATAAGAGTCCTAGAATAATGTTGCAGGATCCAATCTGGGTTGGCCACTGGGACTAAAGATTGACCCAATCTGGATTGGTCACTGGGAACAGGGGCGTACATAAGTACACTAGCCTGCCTTTCGTCCCCTGTCCAATTGTCTCACCTTATCTCATATATCATATATATTTTCTTCCTTTCATATAAATAAATAAATAAACAAATAAACAAACAAACAAACAAACAAAAATAAAAATAAATAAATAAAAATAAAATAAAATAAAATAAAATAAAATATAAAATATAAAATAAAATAAAATAAAATAATAATATAATATAATATAATATAAAATAAAATAAAATAAAATAAAATATAAAATAAAAAATAAAATAAAATATAAAATAAAATAAAATAAAATAAAATAATAAAATAAAAAACATGAGAAAGATGTTCCCTGGAGATGGGCTCCAGAATGAGTTTGAAAGCTCAGAAAAATAACCTTCTGGTCCTGATGACCAACCCAGATTGGATCCTAGAGCCTGTCACTTAATTTAATGGCCCATTTAAATAGTTAAATCTTCTTGAACAAACTCCGCCCCCCACCATGCCCCATCAGCCAAATTTGCATATTCACGTACAGCATTCTGTGCTCTTAAATATCACTAGCCAACTTTGCAGAAGAAAGCCGAGGCAATGCACAAAGAGTAGGCCAGAAGATGATATGGGCACCAGGGACTTCCTAGTCAGAGAAAATGTTCAGGGCCTTGCATTATATTCATGAGGGCCAGAAACTCTGCTTCGCCTTCTTCTTGTTGCTCTTCATCCCTCTATCTGCCAGGGGTGTAAAATCATTTAAAAATAAATAAATCAGGGGGTTATACTTACGGGAAGCTCAGGGAGTCCAGCTTCAGACATGTTTTTCAATTGAGAGCCGAGGGCGAAGCACGACAAACAAGGCTCGCCCTGAAGAGATAGAGATGAAAAAGGCAAGGTTTAGAGATGACCACTTCAATTCTGCTGGCTGTTAAGTCCATAAAGCTTCCAACAGAGATGGTGTCAAAAGAGGTTAGAAGCAGACCGAGTTAGTGTCTATCCAGGAGACTCAATCTAAGGAATACAGAGTACAGCATAACTGAGATTGAAAGGACTTTGGAAACCTTCCTCCTGCTTATTTTGTATCCTTACAATTTATATTAATATTGATTGTTTCCTGGTTGCTTATTTATGCCCTGTGACAACCGTTAAGTGCTGAACTTCATGATTCATAGAAACATAGAAACATAGAAGTCTGACGGCAGAAAAAGACCTCATGGTCCATCTAGTCTGCCCTTATACTATTTTCTGTATTTTATCTTACGATGGATATATGTTTATCCCAGGCATGTTTAAATTCAGTGACTGTGGATTTATCTACAACGTCTGCTGGAAGTTTGTTCCAAGGATCTACTACTCTTTCAGTAAAATAATAAGGGTTAAATAAGGTCCAGGAGGGAAAGTGAACACAAGAACAAGGGTACACAATCTGAAGTTAGTTGGGGGAAAGATCAAAAGCAACATGAGAAAATATTATTTTACTGAAAGAGTAGTAGATCCTTGGAACAAACTTCCAGCAGACGTGGTAGATAAATCCACAGCAACTGAATTTAAACATGCCTGGGATAAACATAGATCCATCCTAAGATAAAATACAGGAAATAGTATAAGGGCAGACTAGATGGACCATGAGGTCTTTTTCTGCCGTCAGACTTCTATGTTTCTATGTTTCCTCTAAGTTCACTTTACCCTTGTATATATTACTACATGTCTATTTTTCTTCCTATGTATTTGTGTATTGGACAAAGGAATAAATAAAAATAAATAAATACATTTGTTTTACTCGTGCTTAGTGTGTAAAGTCAGCGAAACAGAGGAATTTACCAAGAGGAGAAGGAGGCAGAGAGAGATCATCAAAGCATTGATTCGTTGAATAGGATCTGCAGCCAGGAAGTCAGCAATGGGGGGGAGAGAGAGACCTAAAATTAAAGAGGAAATAGGCCCAAAGAGAGATAAGAGAAGGATTACCCAGAGAAATTGCCAATTACCTTTTCTCCTTTAATGCCATTAATCCCAGGGTCCCCCTAAAAGGGAAAAAAAGAAATAACAAGAAATTGAAATTGGGAGCAGAAAAGACAATAAACAACCTCGTCTCCAGCTGAGACTAGTTCACCATGGCAAGGCTGCTGCATCTGGGAATCCAGACAGTAAATAGTGTTGACCCAAGTCTGACAGTGGTTCCAAACAGCTGTTGTGTACACAGTGACAGCTCTTCCAAGCCTTTCCACCTGGTGACTTAGAACAGTGTTTTTCAACCAGTGTGCCGTGGCACACTAGTGTGCCGCGAGACATGGTCAGGTGTGCCGCGAAGCTCAGCAAGAGAGATAAAAAGAGAGAGAGAAAGAAAGCAAGAGAGAGAGAGAGAAAGAAAGCAAGAGAGAAAGAGAAAGAGAGAGAAAGAAAGCAAGAGAGAAAGAGAAAGAGAGAGAAAGAAAGCAAGAGAGAAAGAGAGAGAGAGAAAGAAAGCAAGAGAGAGAGAGAGAGAGAAAGAGAGGCAGGGAAGGAGGGAGAGATAGAAAGAGAGCAAAAAAGAGGAAGGAAGGGAGAAAGAAAGAGGGATGGAGAGAGAGAGAGGAAGGAAGGAAGAGAGAGAGAGAGAGAGTTTTTTTGTCCAAACTTTTTTAGTCCCACCACTCCCCTCTGCTCAATGTGCCCCATGATTTTGTATATGTAAAAAATGTGCCGCAGCTCAAAAAAGATTGAAAATCACTGACTTAGAAGACAGGGGGCTGAATGGATTGGTGCCCGATTGTGCATTAATTAATTAATTTATTTATTGGATTTGTATGCTGCCCCTCTCCGGAGACTCAGGGCGGCTAACAGCAACAATAAAGCTATGTACAACAGTAGTCTGATGTTAGAAACAATTAAAAACCCATTAATATAAAAAACCAAACATACATACAGACATGCATAAAATTGTAAAGGCTTAGGGGGAAAGAGTGTCTCAATTCCCCCATGCCTGACGGCAGAGGTGGGTTTTAAGAAGCTTACGAAAGGCAAGGAGGGTGGGGGCGATTCTAATCTTTGGGGGGGAGTTGGTTCCAGATGGCCGGGGCCGCCACAGAGAAGGCTCTTCCCCTGGGTCCCGCCAAGCGACATTCTTTAGTTGACGGGACCCGGAGAAGACCCATTCTGTGGGACCTTACTGGTTGGTGGGATTCGTGCGGCAGAAGGCAGTCCCTGAGATATTCTGGTCCAGTGCCATGAAGGGCTTTATAGGTCATAACCAACACTTTGAATTGTGACCGGAAACGGATCGGCAACCAATGCAGACTGCGGAGTGTTGGTGTAACTTGTCAGTAAAAGTTCCAGAACTGGTTCAGTGCTTAACTTCAGAGGTGACTCACGTCTGTCGTACCATAGTCAGCATGAGTGGAATTGAATGTAGCCAAGCAAAGACACTCGTCAATTTTGGAAACGGGCTGGAATCAGGCTGCAACAATTTGCCTGCTTAATGGCCCTTGTGGTTACTTGCCTTTGTGCACCTTATATCCCTGGGTCCTGCTGGTTTGAGCATGTCAGAAATGACTTCTCTCCAGCTAAGGGCTCTCAGAGGGAGCCCAGAGGAATTTTTAAATTAGGACTGGGGAAATGTGCTCTCGTGTTTTTCCACCTCGGTTTTGCAAATTTCTTAAGATCTGTTTGTAAATCTGTAATGCACATTAATATATATATATATATTTTACAAGAATGTGGTTATATTTTGATGAAGAGTTCTCAAAGCTCTTCTAAATTTTGGCCTGCAGTTTTGCCCAAGATAGAAAAGTTTCATAACTCTTTTACATGCAAACCAAGTGTACATACACATATGGCATATATTCATAGAATTAAATACTACATTTTGGATGTTCAGTAATATTTATTTATTCATTCATTCATTCATTCATTCATTTATTTATTTATTGGATTTGTATGCCACCCCTCTCCGCAGACTCGGGGCGGCTAACAACAATGATAAAAAATAACATGTAACAATCCAATTTAATAAAACAACTAAAAACCCTTATTATAAAAACCAAACATACACACAAACATACCATACTTAACTTGTAATGGCCTCGGGGAAGGAATATCCTAACTCCCCCATGCCTGGCGACAAAGGTGGGTCTTGAGTAATTTGCGAAAGACAAGGAGGGTGGGGGCTGTTCTAATCTCTGCGGGGAGTTGATTCCAGAGGGCTGGGGCCACCACAGAGAAGGCTCTTTCCCTGGGCCCCACCAAACGACATTGTTTGGTCGACGGGACCCGGAGAAGGCCAACTCTGTGGGATCTTATCGGCCGCTGGGATTCGTGCGATAGAAGGCGGTTCCAGATGTATTCTGCCCCAATGCCATGTAGGGCTTTAAAGGTCATTACCAACACTTTGAATTGTGACCGGAAACCGATTGGCAGCCAGTGCAGGCTGCGGAGTGTTGCAGAAACGTGGGCGAATCTAGGAAGCCCCACAATGGCTCTCGTGGCCACATTCTGATCAATCTGAAGTTTCCGAACACTTTTCAAAGGTAGTAAATAGTAAATAGAGAGGGAAATCGTATCTCCGTGAGGCGAGGAGAGGCCAGGCACCCTAACACTAACCCAAACCCTTGACGTGAGTGACAATCAAGTTTGGCCACCTTTAAGCCAGTCACATGATCTTGAAGCCACCCCCGGTCACATGATCGTCAAGCCCCTCCCACCTGGTCACATGGCTATCAAGCCACTCCTACCCAGTCACAAGGTCGACAAGCCACTCCCACATGGTCACATGACCAACAAGCCACATCCACAAAATAAGCCACGCCCACGGTATGGTAGTAAAAAAATTTGTAGCCCATCATTGAAACCAACAACTTCTTTTCAGGATAAATAATGAGATGGTGACTTTCAAAAACAGAGTAAGAGCAACTGCTGCTGGCTTACTACAGTGTGCTTTTTACCTTTTTCTTTTTTGTAAACTACTTGGAGTCACAGCTATCAACATTGAGTAAGTGAACACTTACACAGATAGCATTTGTCCTCCCTCTCCATGCAGTTCTATACACTCAATCTTGTTTCTCTCATGTCCATCCACTACTCCGTACATTTCCTTTATTCTTTAAAGCTCTCCGTTCTCTTTCTGAAGATCTCATCAACTCCATCCAACCTTGACTTTCTCAGCTTCCCTGTTCTTCGCCCTTGTTGTGCAATTTGACATTACTTTATTTTCTGTCTTTAGCCAAGCCGTTGAAATGTATTTCTTCCATACAGGGGATACATCTCTGCACTCACACCATACACATTCATTGCTTCTTCGTTCTTCTTTTACCATCACACAAGCTTCTTAACCCTGCTGTTCCTTTGCATTCAGAAGACTCTTACGTTTCTTCTGACAAAACCAGTATTAACTTCCATGCATCAAGGCGGGCAGAAACATAGTGTAATATAAAAATCCTAACCGCACATACAAACTGAATAAACAATCTCTCACTGCTAACCCACACTCAGTAAAAGACCTTGGAATACTAATAATGAATGACCTAAGTGCTAAAGCCCACGGCAACAATATCACCAAAAAAGCATCTAGAGTTGTTAACCTGATCCTACGCAGCTTCTGCTCAGGCAATCTCACACTACTCACAAGAGCCTACAAAACTTTTGCCAGACCCATCCTAGACTACTGCTCATCTGTCTGGAACCCATACCACATCTCAGACATCAACACCCTTGAAAACATCCAAAGATATTTCACCAGAAGAGCCCTTCACTCCTCCACTCGAAACAGAATATCCTACGAAAATAGACTAACAATCCTGGGCCTAGAAAGCCTAGAACTACGGCGCCTAAAACACGACTTGAGTATTGCCCACAAGATCATATGCTGCAATGTCCTTCCAGTCAATGACTACTTCAGCTTCAACCGCAATAACACAAGAGCACACAACAGATTCAAACTTAATACGAACCGCTCCAAACTTGACTGTAAAAAATATGATTTCAACAATCGAGTTATCGAAGCGTGGAACTCATTGGCGGACTCAATTGTGTCAACCCCTAACCCCCAACACTTCTCCCTTAGACTCTCCACGATCGACCTCTCCAGGTTCCTAAGAGGCCAGTAAGGGGCGTACATAAGTGCACTGGTGTGCCTTTCGTCCCCTGTCCAATTGTCTTTCCTTTCTTTCACCTATCTTATATATTCTCTTCCTTTCATATATCCTCTCCTCTAAGTTCACTTTCACCCTCTTTTATATGATCACATGTCTATTTTTCTTCCTATGTATCTGTGTATTGAACAAATGAATAAATAAAATAAATAAATATGCCCATTTTTGCTTCTTTTGATGACAACATATTACCTACCAACCTTCTACCAGTATTTATAATTTAATTTATTAGATTTAATTTAATTTATTGGATTTTTATGCTGCCCCTCTCCGGAGACTTGGAGCAGCTCACAACAATAACAACAATATACAAATCCAATATTTAAAAAGAAAGAAAACATTTAAAAAGCCCATAATTCAGAACCATTCAATACAATCATACCATTCATAAAACTATATGTGCTCAGGGTATCTCAGTTTCCCCATGCCTGGCGACAAAGGTGGGTCTTAAGTCTCTTGCGAAAGGCAAGGAGGGTGGGGGCCGTTCTAATCTCCGGGGGGAGTTGATTCCAGAGGGCCGGGGCCGCCACAGAGAAGACTCTTCCTCTGGGGCCCACCAGACGACATTGTTTGGTCGACGGGACCCAAAGAAGGCCAACTCTGTGGGACCTTATCGGTCGCTGGGATTCGTGCAGCAGAAGACAGTCCGGTAGGTATTCTATAAGCATTTCACTGAAGTGCATCAATTAATCGATTTTCAATATATATTTTTAGTGTTAAATTTATATGCCATCCATCTCACTATCAAATGACTCCCACATGCCTTCTCTTAAACCAAGATATTTTCTTTCTCATGTGCTTCTCAAGGGCCTTCTGTAGAGTAAAAATCTGATTTGTGCTCTCCCTGCTTAAAATAAACCCATGGTGCACTTCCCAAATTGTCATTTTTGATACATTTCTACCAAATTTATTTTATTTATTTAGTTATTGCCACCCCTCTCCGTAGACTCGGGGCAGCTAACAACAGTAATAAAAACCAGCATGTAAATCCAATACTAAAACAACTAAAAAACCCTTATTGTAAAACCAAACATCCATACAAACAAACATACCTTGCATAAATTGTAAAGGCCTAGGGGGAAAGAATATCTCAGTTCCCCCGTGCCTGACAGCAGAGGTGGGTTTTAAGGAGCTTACGAAAGGCAAGGAGGGTGGGGGCAGTTCTAATCTCCGGGGGGAGTTGGTTCCAGAGGGCCGGGGCCGCCACAGAGAAGGCTTTTCCCCTGGGCCCCGCAAAACGACATTGTTTTGTTGATGGGACCCAGAGAAGACCCCAGACACGCTTAATAAATTTAATTCCCCTGTAATATTTACATCTATCCATGAAATCCTTTCCTTTGTTTAGGCAGTAATGACATCAGACTTGATTCATGGATTCTGTACACATATAGTAAACAGAACATAGAGCATCTAAATGTTAGTGGTTCTCCAATAATTCCATATATTCCTGAGCCTTAGCCGTTCTCCAACATCCTCACAACACGTAGGTCTTTCTTTTTTCAGTACTTGCTCCTTAGATACTAAAGTTGAACCAGCATTTATTTCAGTTTCCCTCTCCCATTTATTACTCTCTAAAATATCCCTTCCAACATTTTCTTATTTCACTTTTGAGGGAGAATTTCATTTCATCACTTTTATTTTTAATTCCATGCGCTCTGCAGGAGATTCCTCATTTATTCCTCCCTCCCTACTTGCAAAACAGTAGGCATTTTATTTCCATTAAAATTGCCCTGTGTTTTGGGGGATTTTTTTTAATCTTAACCATTCCTTGCTTTTCCAGATTATATTTGCAAATTCTTCTCTTTCGGTACACATTATTAAACATTGTTTGGCGTCCTCTTTTGCTGCAATCATTCTCTTATATGCATACTTTTGTCCACAACTTCTTTTTCCTTCATCATGCCATTATTCTTTTTTCACATATCCCATTACTGTAATTCCACACCCTGCTGTGGCGTCTGAAAATGTAATTGATTTTGTTTGGTGCAGCTTTCACAATTTCTTTAGTTGCACCTTAATTTTTTTTAAAAACTATTTTTCTCACCCTACAATCCTTTCTACTTTCACACTTGTTACTACTCCTTCTTCAATTTCCTTCCAAGTTTAATTTTCCCGGAGAACCACGTTTTCTCGCTGAGAAATGATCTGGCTCGCATTGAAAGCATCACTTAGCTAATTGTCTCAGTCCTCCACCATGGACCATCAAATCAATCATGCTTTTAGATTTATAATAATTTCTTTGCCTTCCATCCGACAAAGGCAATGTGCTGACTTCACAGTCTTAGAAACATAGAAACATAGAAGTCTGACGGCAGAAAAAGACCTCATGGTCCATCTAGTCTGCCCTTATACTATTTTCTGTATTTTATCTTAGGATGGATATATGTTTATCCCAGGCATGTTTAAATTCAGTTACTGTGGATTTATCTACCACGTCTGCTGGAAGTTTGTTCCAAGGATCTAATACTCTTTCAGTAAAATAATATTTTCTCATGTTGCTTTTGATCTTTCCCCCAACTAACTTCAGATTGTGTCCCCTTGTTCTTGTGTTCACTTTCCTATTAAAAACACTTCCCTCCTGGACCTTATTTAACCCTTTAATATATTTAAATGTTTCGATCATGTCCCCCCTTTTCCTTCTGTCCTCCAGTCTTCCTTCTGTCTTGGTTCTTCAGTGAGGAAAACAGTCTCTCTCCTCGTCTTTGATTGTTCTATTAATTGTTAAGTCAAAAATTCCCAGTGGCCAATTAGGTCTCACAGAGTTCGCCTTCTCTGGGTCCCGTCGACTAAACAATGTCATCTGGCGGGAACCAGGGGAAGAGCCTTCTCTGTGGTGGCCCCGGCCCTCTGGAACCAACTCCCCCTGGAAATTAAAACCGCCCCTACTCTCCTCGCCTTTCATAAGTTGTTGAAAACCCACCTATGTTGCCAGGCATGGGATAACTGATATAACCTCTTGCTATTATGGTTTATTATGGTATGATTGGGTTGTTTGGTTTATGATAAGGGTTTTTATTTATTTAGTTTTGAAATATTGGATTTTCCTACATTGTTCATTCTTGTTGTGAGCCACTCTGAGTCTTCGGAGAGGGGCGGCATACAAATCTAATAAATTATTATTATTATGTCAGTACAACACAGCAAACAAGATCACTATGCTGGATTTCGTATTTCATCACCAGTCGGGCGCTTCCCAAGTACCTAGGACTACGTGATGTAGCGGCGAATTATGTTTGCCGATCCCAGTAAAGCGGCCTTTTGCAATTGACAGATGGAGATTTTGTCAATTCCAATGGTTTTCAAATGTCCGCTGAGATCCTTTGGCACTGCGCCCAGCGTGCCAAGTACCACTGGGACCACTTTCACGGGCTTCTGCCAGAATCGTTGCAGCTCGATTTTTAGATCTTCGTATTTTTCTAATTTCTCTAGCTGCTTCTCCTCAATTCTTTGGTACTGCGCCCAGCGTGCCAAGTACCATTATTATTATTATTATTATTATTATTATTATTATTATTATTATTATTACTACTACTACTACTACTACTATTATTATTACTATTACTACTATTATTATTATTATTATTATTTCCCTTTGTTTAAACTAAACTTTAGATCGATGAATGACAATGGGTTAAAATTACAAAGAAGCAAAAACTGCTTTTATCCATCCAAGCAAGTACAGTTTCTTCAAACTGAAGAGCAGTCAAAAACTGGATTTAATTCTGGACCTTTATTTATATATTGCAGAAATGTGTAAGTCTGCTCTATGACAAGTCTGGACAGTGTCTAGTGGAAATAATCACACCGCACAATTGAAACTAACAAATTACACCCGACTGGCAGGAGAAATTCAATAAGGCATGCAAGCCCTGCCATTCATTCTGTCTCCAAAGGCTGGGGAATCAACCAGATTTTCTCTCCATGTTTTGAACTTGGGCAGTGGGGAGATCTCAGGGAAGATGGTGTTCCAAAGGGCAACAGAAAAGAAACAGAAACACTAGTAGAATATCTCCGAGACCGCCTTCTGCCGCACGAATCCCAGCGACCGATTAGGTCCCACAGAGTGGATCTTCTCATCAACTAAACAATGTCGGTTGGCGGGCCCCAGGGGAAGAGCCTTCTCTGTGGCAGCCCCGACTCTCTGGAACCAGCTCCCCCCAGAGATTAGAACTGCCCCTACTCTCCTTGCCTTTCGTAAACTCCTTAAAACCCACCTTTGTCGTCAGGCATGGGGGAACTGAGACATCTCCCCCGGACCTATTCAATTCAAATTATGTATGGTATGCTTGTATGTATGTTTGCTTAAATAATTGGGTTTTTTAATATTTTAAATTGTAAATTATTAGATTTGTCATGAACTGTTTTATTGTGTTGTGAGCCGCCCCGAGTCTATGGAAAGGGGCGGCATACAAATCTAATAAATAATAATAAATAATAATAATAATAGTAGTAGTGTTGGGCGAACTGAACTTGCACAGTTCGGGTTTGTGATGAACTTTGCGGTGTTTGGCATGCCGAACCCGAACTTTTAAAAAAGTTCGGGTTTGGCGTTCGCTCGAACACCGCGAAGAGCTGTCGCCTGGCTGTCATCTTCTGAGAAGAGGAGGAGGAGCCAGGTGCCGGTGGTGGCGGAGGAAGGTGAACCCCAGGGAGCTGTCGGCCGGTCAGGAGGCGCAAAAGGAGGTGCTTGCAGCACCACTGCGGCATTCTTTTCCGTAAAAATAAACAAGGAAGTGGGGAATCCCACGATGGGATTCCAGGGGCGGAGCTTTGATGTCATGGAGACTCCTTCCTGGCTGGCCGAAAGGAATCTCCATGACATCAAAGCCCCACCCCCAGAATCCCATCCTGGGATTCCCCACCTCCTTGTTTATTTTTACGGAAAAGGACGCCACAGCGGCATTGCAAGCAAAAGGAGACTCCTTCCTGCCCTGTGGCTTTATTTCCAGAAGACGGGAGGGCGGGGCCAGAAGTGTTCGGGTTTGGGTTCGGCGAACTTACCCAAACTCTGCCGCCAAGTTCGGGTAAGTTTGCCGAACCCGAACTTCGTTGGGTTCGCCCAACACTAGTCACTAGATGTAGACTTTTATTGATAGGGCAAAGGGCACCCCAACTCTGCCTGAGGCTGGGCAGAAGCCACCAGCTAGAGCATGCGTTCTATCCCTGTGGCAAAAAAAGCATGTTCACCGGGATCAGATGTCCCCTGACATCGTTCTGCGCCCCCCCCCCTCAATGTTGTGTTTGGGCCTGGGCCAGCCGTTACTCCCACAGATGGGAGAGACGTGGCACAAACTGAATCCGAAAGCCTGGCTGACAGCCAGGAAGACGTGGCAGACAGCCAGGAGAATGAGGCCACTGATACACAGGATTCAGCAGACAGCCCAGGGGATTTGGCATGCAGTCCCTCAGACAGTCTTTCATCTCTGGATTCTTCTGCAGATCAATATATTGATCTGCGTAGCAGAAGAGCTATGCAGAGAAGGGATCGCTTTAAGGAGTATTACAAGTCATTATAGGAGCACCTGGGCTGGGTGTAGTTCTTATGCTGAGGGCTGGGTGTGGTTCCCTTAATGAGGGCTAAAGGGATAAAAGGAAACAGAGGCCCAAGGCAAACTGTGGCTGTTTATCTGTGTTATTTTGTGGTTCCTGCTCTGAAGTTTCTGTTCCGTGCCGTTGGAGTTTTCAACTCAGCTTTTTCAGACAAGTGGGAGGTGAAAACTCTGGGACTTGCTGTTTGCTTCAAAGATTCAAAAGGACTCCTGAAACGTCTTTGCTCATTCCAGGTTGTCTTGGTTTGTTTTTCCCTGTGTTTTTGTATGCAGCTGAAGTAAGCCTTGCACTATCATTGTTTTTGGACACTAAGAACTGTTTTGAGTAACCCTTTTTTGTTTATTTAATACAAGTTTATTTATTTATTATTTATTATTTGGATTTGTATGCCGCCCCTCTCCGAAGACTCGGGGCGGCTCACAATAAGTGTAAAACAAATCATAAATAATTCAATTAATTAAAATATTTAAAGATTTAAAAAACCCCATATACTAACAGACACACACACAGGCATACCATGTATAAATTAAATGTGCCCAGGGGGGAGATGTTTAGTTCCCCCATTTTGCTGATTAGCAGAGCACGTGTGTGTGTGTTTGATTTCTTTTCCTTGGACTATTACGCATTGCCTGAGCCAGTCGGACAGAACACTCAAGGGGGGCACAACTCACTATTTGAGAAGCATTGTCATAGGGCAAAGGGACTACATGGCCTTGATGAAAAAAACCCTGTAACTGCTTAATCAGTTGCAGAAAAGCATAACAGAGATAGTAATATCCGAGCGGCTTATGATACTTATCTCTTGAAAAGCCCTTTCTTATGATTTATAGATTTATTTATTTTTTTCTTTTTTAGAAAAACCAAATTTGTAAAGATAACAAGCACAGGACGTAAGGTGAAATAGGACTTTTGCAAATAAAAGAGAGCTTAGAATTTTTTTTTAAGATGGGGAAATAGCGGGAGTTCAAAGTGTTAGCGATTAATTCACGTAAGGAGAAATTAGCTTAAGAATTCTGATCAGCAATGCGCCATCAAGGTCAAAACTGTGTTGAAAATAAATAGGCAGGTTCAAGATGAAGCAAACCATTTACAAGCTGTACATCATACAATTTTAAACATTCCTGACAATGCAGATTATAACGCAGGCTAATACGTTCTTCATTTAAATACAAAGTCTTTTCAATCCAGCCATAATATTAAATTGAAATTGAAACAGGTTAGCGTGGAGTTTTTATTTCTGTTCAGTAGAGAATCCTTGGACTATTGTGCTAAGATGTTTTAGATGACAATAGGATGATATCCTACATTTATCTTCGATAGCAGGATCTTTGGAATTAGATTATAAGGAAGATAATAATTTTTTCCAGATCTGCCTTTACAAATACAGTGATACCTCTACCTAAGAACGCCTCTACTTAAGAACTTTTCTAGATAGGTTTTTTTTCTAGATAGGCTTCAAGAGTTGTAAACCTAATCCTACGTAGCTTCTGCTCTGGCAATCTCACAGTACTTACCAGAGCTTACAAAACTTTTGCCAGACCCATCCTCGAATACATCTGTTTGGAACCCAGATCGCATCTCAGACATTAACACCCTTGAAAATGTCCAAAGATACTTCACCAGAAGAGCCCTTCACTCCTCCACTCGAAACAGAAGACCCTACAAGACTAGACTTTCAATCCTGGGCCTAGAAAGTTTAGAACTAAGACGCCTTAAACAAGATCTAAATATTGCCCACAAGATCATATGCTGCAACGTCCTGCCTGTCGGCGACTACTTCAGCTTCAACCACAACAACACAAGAGCACACAACAGATTTAAACTTAATATTAACCGTTCCAAACTTGACTGTAAAAAATATGACTTCGGTAACCAAGTTGTCGAAGCGTGGAACTCATTACCAGACTCCATAGTGTCATCCTTAAAACCCCAACACTTTACCCTTAGATTATCTACAGTTGACCTATTCCTAAGAGGTCAGTAAGGGGCGAGTACAAGTGCACTAGAGTGCCTTCCGTCCCCTATCCTATTGCTCTCCTATATCTCCTATATCTTTCATCTATTCCTGTATCTCTTCTTCTATTCTTTCATTGATATGTTCTATTACTGTATCTTCTTTTCTATTATTTCTTAGATATATTTTACTATGAGTATCTCCTCTATAACTTTCATCATGTATTTTACTATGTGTATATAGATATATACCCACTAAAACCCTCATTGTGTATTGGACAAAATAAATAAATAAAATAAATAAATAAGTAAGTTGTTCAAGATGTTTTTGTCTCTTGATTAATTGCAAAAGCTGATCACAACTGGGACCACCACAACTGGTTTAGGCTATAATCTTGGCTATAATTTTTCAACTTCAATTTTCAGATCTTGAAATCTGAAAATCTGCGAAACTCTTGAAATTTAAAAATTGCGTGATCTTCGCTGTGATCTCCAATTCTTTGTCTTCTATTACATTCTGGTCTGCTATACAGTACATTCTGGTGTTGCCACATCAATTTTCTCCAGTTCTTTTCTTTTTTAAAGTTAAATCTGTTGTGTTGTGATTGTTTGAACAGTTTGTATTGGGAAATTTCATAATATTTTAATCTGCTCGTTTTCAGTCGTTTTTTCAACGCTAGGTTCCCACCAATTTTTCATTATTGAAACATGATAGTTTTTACATATGCTGCAATAAATCATTTTGGCAGCTGTGTTATAGCATTGTTTATAATCAGTTTACCAAGAGCAGAGCACAAGAGCAAGTGTTTCTTTGCACAATCTGCACTTTGAATTATTTTGATAATATTTTTCCTATTCTGGCCTTGATTGCATTAGCTTGAATAGTTTGGTCTTGAGCAACCAAAATCAAGTCTTCAGTTCTTTTTTTCCCCCATCTTCGAAGTATAAGACATTGTTATATATCATTATAAACACAAAAATATAAAATCACAGCTACCAGTTTTGCTTCTACTGACTTCTACTGACTACTGACTATTCTCTCCCCCCTGTTATTTAATATCTACATGAAACCTCTGGGTGAGATCATCCAAGGGCATGGGGTGAGGTATCATCAGTACGCTGATGATACCCAGCTTTACATCTCCACCCCATGTCCAGTCAACGAAGCAGTGGAAGTGATGTGCCAATGCCTGGAGGCTGTTGGGGTCTGACTGGATCTCCGAGAGCGCCTTGTGCCGCACGAATCCCAGCGACCAGTTGGGTCCCACAGAGTTGGCCTTCTCTGGGTCCCGTCGACTAAACAGTGTCTTCTGGCAGGACCCAGGGGAAGAGCCTTCTCTGTGGCGGCCCCGACCCTCTGAAACCAGATCCCCCCGGAGATTAGAACTGCCCCCACCCTCCCTGTCTTTCGTAAACTTCTTAAAACCCACCTCTGCCGTCAGGCATGGGGGAATTGAAACATCTCCCCCTGGCCTATATAGTGTTATGTATGGTATGCTTGTGTTGTCTGTTTTTTAAAATAATGGGGTTTTTTGATATTTTTAAATATTAGATTTGTTTATTGTATACTGTTTTATTGTTGTTGTGAGCCGCCCCGAGTCTGCGGAGAGGGGCGGCATACAAATCATATCATATCATATCTTATTTATTTATTTATTCATTCATTCATTCATTTATTTATTAGATTTCTATGCCGCCCCTTTCCGTAGACTCGGGGGGGCTCACGATACAATAAAAACAGTTCATGACAAATCTAATAATTCACAATCTAAAATTTAAAATAGTTTAAAAAAAACCCCCATTTTTAAGCAGACATACCTACAAACATACCATATATAAATGATATAGGCCCGGGGGAGATATCTCAATTCCCCCATGCCTGATGACAAAGGTGGGTTTTTAGGAGTTTACAAAAGGCAAGGAGGGTGGGGGCAGTTCTAATCTCTGGGGGGAGCTGCTTCCAGAGAGTCGGGGCCGCCACAGAGAAGGCTCTTCCCCTGGGGCCCGCCAACCGACATTGTTTAGTTGACGGGACCCGGAGAAGGCCCACTCTGTAGCACCTAATCAAACCAAACCAAACCAAACCAAACCAAACCAAACCAAACCAAACCAAACCAAACCAAACCAAACCAAACCAAACCAAACCAAACCAATAAACAAACAAACAAACAAACAAACAAACAAAACTCAATTTAAGCAGATTCTTTCACTTGAATGCTTCAGCTGGTCCAGAATGCAGAAAGTCAAAACAAATACGGCCCATTGTTTTGGAACCGTATGGATTACAAGTAGAAAATTACGAATAACAGAGACCCTCAAAATTTATTATTAAATGGTGCTATTCCCAATAGCTGGGAGCATCACAAATGATGATTATGTGACTGAGTACAGTGCAATAATTGCTAGCGCACAACACAATGGTTGCTAAGCACCCAAATCGCAGAAATCCAGGAATGTTTTAACAGTCATAAGTGGAAGGACTGGGAATCGTAAGTCACTTTATAATGGACAGGCTCCATTATGGCCTAACTCAAGAACACGCAACAAATTACCTTACTCCTCCAGACTTCAATTACTATGTTTAGAAAATTTACAGCTACGCCGCCTGCGAACTGATTTAACTGTTGTTCATAAAATCATACGTCACAATGTACTCCCTGTTAGCGACTACTTCACCTTTAACAACAACAACATAAGAGCACGCAATAGATGGAAACTAAATGTACATCGCTCCAAACTAGACTGCAGAAAATACGATTTCAGCAATAAAGTGGTCAGCGCCTGGACTCTGTTGTTTCTTCCCCCCATCCCAAAATCTTCAACCTTACATTATCTACAATCGACCTCTCCCCTTTTCGAAGAGGTCTGTAAGGGCCATGCATAAGTTATTATTATTATTATTATTATTATTATTATTATTATTATTATTATTTATTAGATTTGTATGCCGCCCCTCTCCATAGACTCGGGGCGGCTCACAACAATAACAAGAACAATGTAAGAACAAATCTAATAATTTTAAAAATGCTAAAAAACCCATTATTAAAAGCAAACATACACACAAACATACCATGTATAAACTGTATAGGCCCGGGGGAGATGTCTCAGTTTCCCCATGCCTGATGGCAGAGATAGGTCTTAAGAGCTTTATGAAAGGCAAGGAGGGTGGAGGCAGTTCTAATCTCCGGGGGAAGCTGGTTCCAAAGGGTCGGGGCCACCACAGAGAAGGCTCTTCTCCTGGGTCCCGCCAAACGACATTGTTTAGTCGATGGGACCCAGAGAAGGCCAACTCTGTGGGACCTAACCGGTTGCTGGGATTCATGCGGCAAAAGGCGGTCCCGCACCATTGTGCCTTCCGTTCCTATCCTAATGTCTTTTTTTATCTTTTCTATACTTTATATTTATATTATGGTAAACATACTACAATACAATACTATATTTGTATGACAAATAAAATAAATAAACAAATTAACAAATAAATAAAATAAAATAAATCTTCTATGCCTCAATGGTTTACGTTTGGCTAACCTCTCTCCCATTCTTTTCCTGTCCTCTCTATTTTTTTAAATTTATTTATTCATTCATTCATTCATTCATTCATTCATTCATTCATTCATTCATTTATTAAATTTGTATGCCGCCCCTCTCAGAAGACTTTTCTGCTTGTGAGTTGATTAGATTGTCTGCATTAAACATATAAGCTTAACATGCATGCTTCCATATAACAGAAATGGTGTAGCTGGAGAAAGAATTGTCAATCATATGTTGGTGGAATTTAAAATCTGACAGAAATGCCATCAAAACTTCAAACTAAAGGATTTTTTTAAAAAAAAATGATGGACAAAACTTAAATCAAACACACTACATCAATTAATTATTATGGCACTATTAAAGACCACCCATTGTTGTATATAGGTATTTTAAAATATATTTTTAGTTTGCTGGAGAGATCAGGTAATTACAGCTAAATATTTTAATGAGTCTTAGATCCTTTCTCACATCATTATATTGCTCAACTAAATTTAGTTCTTTTCATGAAAAATCTTATATGCTGAAGTTTAATTTTGTAATAGTATGGCAAGTTTTAAATCCTCCACAGCAAGAATATTCTTTTTTTGTTTTAAATTCCATATTAGACTTGTTCCCAACCTGATTAATTTTTACTATTTTGATCCTCAGCTAATTGGATGGATAAATGCAATATTTATTTCTACAGAAATATCTGATCATCCTCCAGCAACATTATGTACTTTAGATAGAACCTCATTATTAAAGATATTTTTTTCTAAAATAGATTAAACAGTATTTGGAATATTTTTTTAATTGAGCATGTAATGTTTGAAATATTTTAAGACTTATATTTGTGAACTTATTAATGCAGATGTTGTTCCAAATAATGGAAAAAGAAAGAAAATTTGGAGAGCAAAGCAAAGAAACCTTTGACCACATATAGAAACAATCTATATCAAATTATGTAAACGTTTTGTGTTGGCTAAATTGGAACTTAATTTTAATTTATGGTGGACTTAATATAGAATACTGATTGAATTATATAAAGCAAACAATGTACTAGGAATGTAGAAAAAGACCTGCTAAATACCATAATTGGGTTCTTGACTCAAATGACAGCCAGATTGTACTGTACAGTATACACAGCGATGGGCTATGAGTCAGAACGCTAAATTGTGCTTGTAAGTTCTTGCGGGACCAGCGCGATTTTGCTGCTGCACCTGTGGAGGTAGCAAAATTGCGCCCATGTTTCGGCTAGGTTTTACCTGCGGCTCCGTGTACAATTTTGCGACCTCCACAGGTGCAACAGCAAAATCGCGCTGGTCCCGCAAGAACTTACGAGCGCAATTTAGTGTTCTGGCTCGTAGCCCACCGCTGAGTGTATAGTACATGAGTACATTGTATAGTGTGCATTGTAGAGGTAGCCCTTGAAGTATGACCATAATTGAAGCCAAAATTTCTGTTGCTAAGTTTATTAAGTGAGTTCTGTCCCATTTTACAATTTTTTTTATGAATTCGTTAGGTGAATCTTTGCAGTTTTTAAAGTTAGTACCATAATTATTAAATGAGCCTAACTTCCCCATTGGCTTTACTTGTCAGGAGGTCACAAAACGGGGTCATATGACCCCAGGAACTGCATCCAATACAACACAGCAAACGAGATCACTATGCTGGATTTCGTATTTCATCACCAGTCGGGCGCTTCTCAAGCACCTAGGACTGCGTGACGTAGCGGCGAATTATGTTTGCTGATCCCAGTAAAGCAGCCTTTTGCAATTGACAGGTGGAGATTTTGTCAATTCCGATGGTTTTCAAATGTCCGCTGAGATCCTTTGGCCCTGCGCCCAGCGTGCCAGGGACCACTGGGACCACTTTCACTGGCTTATGCCAGAGTCGTTGCAGCTCGATTTTTAGATCTTCGTATTTCACTAATTTCTCTAGCTGCTTCTCCTCAATTCTGCTGTCTCCTGGGATTGTGATGTCGATGATCCATACTTTCTTTTTCTCCACAATCAGGATGTCTGGTGTGTTATGCTTCAGAATTCGGTCAGTCTGAAGTCGGAAGTCCCACAGTAGTTTTGCTTGCTCATTTTCGACCCCTTTTTCGGGCTTATGATCCCACCAGTTCTTTGCCACTGGTAAATGGTAGTTCTGGCACAAGTTCCAGTGGATCATCTGTGCCACAGCATCGTGTCTATGCTTGTAGTCACTGTGCGATCTTTTTGCAGCAGCTGAGTATGTGATCGATTGTTTCATCTGTTTCTTTATTATTATTATTATTATTATTATTATTATTATTATTATTATTATTTTGTTTTTGTTGTTTTGTTTTATTATTATTATTATTATTATTATTTTTATTATTATTTTTATTTTTATTTTTATTTTTATTTTTATTTTTATTTTTATTTTTATTTTTATTTTTATTTTTATTTTTATTTTTATTTTTATTTTTATTTTTATTTTTATTTTTATTTTTATTTTTATTTTTATTTTTATTTTTATTTTTATTTTTATTTTTATTTTTATTTTTATTTTTATTTTTATTTTTATTTTTATTATTTGCACAGTTAGCCAGATGTTCAGACTGGATTTGGTATTTTTGTCCAGCTATCAAATCTTTAGAATCTGATAGGCAATAGTGGATGTTTGATGGTAGGTATCATTGAAGGATGTAAGTTGTTCCCAGTAAAACTGCCTTTTGCAATTGACAGATGGGGAAAATGTCAGGGCTGATGGTAATACTAATTATTACTAACACATGTATCTTCACCTAAAGTTTCTTGCTCTTCTGCTTTGTCTTTTATCGTTTAAAAATGCTTTTATAAAATATTTGCAGTGATACTAGTTTTACTATTTATCAGCTTGACTGTTTTTCTGCCTTCTTGTATGCTGTCAATTATTTGTGAGATGGGTGGCTACATAAATTTGACAAATACATAAATATTGCACATGGAATTATTGCCTCATCTGTTGTGTAGTTCTTGGCAACCCTCTCTAAGAGAAAGTAGATTTTCCCCGAGTTTAACAGGATTTATTGAAAGGGGACAGGAAAAACTTCCAGGGAATCTAACAATTGGCTTGCTTTCACTTCGGAATCTAATCCATCACCCAGGTTGCCAAGTCAGGAGTCTTTTCAGTCTGTGGAGCTCCCTTGCGAACTGGCGAGGCAGCTGTTATCTTAATTAATAAGTAATGCCCAAGTAGTCGGAAAGAGAATTTCTCACAGACTCTGCACATAGCATCACGCCTGTCAAAATATTTCACGGAACTGGTCAAGAATATGCCATTTACCTTTCCTTATTGTTACAGGTAGTCTTCACAAAATTCATCAATATGCAGTGCAATCATTAAGTGAGATATATCGCTTTTAATGGGTTTTGTTTTATACTATACGGTTTTTATGTCGTTTTAACTTTTGGTTGAGAGGCGCCTGGAATAAGATGAGCGGTTGTAGAAATGGGTTGAAGAAATAGGTAACAAGTTTGGGGGTTTTTTGGCCACATTAAATGGAACACCTGCAATCATTAAGTGAGACATCAACCGCAATAGAAATTTTAGAGAGTTTAGTCTAATATTTTATTTATTTATTTATTTATTTATTTTATTCATTTGATTTTTATGCTGCCCTCCTCCTTAGACTCAGGGCGGCTTACAACATGTTAGCAAGAGCACTTTTTAACAGAGCCAGCCTATGGCCCCCACAATTTGGGTCTTCATTTGACCCACCTCGGAAGGATGGAAGGCTGAGTCAACCTTGAGCCGGTGATGAGATTTGAACTGCTGACCTGCAGATCTACAGTCAGCTTCAGTGGCCTGCAGTACAGCACTCTACCTGCTGCGCCACCCCGGATCTTAATATTGACTTCTTACTATTATATTGTATTGTTTTTATATTGTTGTAAGCCGCCTTGAGTCCAATAATTAATTAAATAAACAAACAAACAGACAGACAGACAGACAGATAAATAAAGTATTTTTCTCTATCATCATAGAGTTGGGGTCTTTCTTTCCTGGATTTTGAACAGAAACACCCCTAACACCTAAGTTCTTTTATAATGGCTTTGGGAAAATTAATATGGTTTAAATAGATGAATATGATTTTGAATGAATTGATGTGAAATTCTTCAATATAGGAATATCCGTGGGTTTTCGGAGTATGCCTTGCAGTAAAAAAAAATGTTATTATTCTGTTACAGAGCCAGACTGTGAAGTGTCACAGAAACCAGGAGATTCAGGCACTTCAATTGAATATATAGATTTATTGTAAGCTTAAACTCTCTACAAGAATCTGAACTACTAATGGTCAAAGCAAATGAGCTGGAGATAAGAGAGGCACTGACGATGGGCTGGACCTAGAGCTCTTGCAAGTGTACATGGACTCATGACTTATGACACGGTTGACCCCTCCCTCAGCCTCAGCCTGTAAACATCAGTTTAGATCAGAGCCATCTAGTTGGGGCTTTGATTACATAGTTGTGAATGTCATCCACACACTACCATTCCCTGCAGATGCTTCTAACCTGCATTATCTCAAAATTCATTATCATTATCAATATTTTTCTCTGTGATCAAGATTTAATGTTTGGCTCTAGGTAAATATCAATAAGCCACAGCTTATTACTTTCTTCTGGTATTTGTAACACTTATTTTTCTCTCTGTCTATCTAATCAACAGCTAACCATTTAAAGAATGAAACCAGCCATTGCTTTACAGATTTATACTTCTTCCCTCGCAAGGTGTATGCATGGAGATTTATGCTTAAAGCCTGTCTTTGAAGCCAATAGCCATGTCTTTGCTTACCAAACATTACTCCTTCTTTATTGGGTCCCCTAATGGCGCAATCTCTTTTTTCTGTTCCCTCTCATCTCATTCCCGGCCATCTAAGCAAGTCACTAAAATGAATATTTATCTGTCCAGGGTCATATACATTCAGAAGGTTGAACAATCCCCCCCCCCCCCAAAGTCATCTCCAATTCTTCCATTATTACTATTCACTGGAGCATAACATGCGCTGATCAGCAATCTATTGATTTCTACTTTCATATGCATCCATAATCTCCAAAATCCCACTAATTCATACCGTCCTTTTAGCCCTCCCATTCATAATTAAACATAAAGGCTAAAATTGTACATCAGTAAATTCCCTGCATTCATTCATCATTTACACAGCGCAAGATCACCCCCCTCACCTTTCTGCTAAACTATTAATTATTACCCTTTTCTTCATTTCAAAGGCACATACATAAATGCATAAATATGTTTAGCTATATTTGTCAACTCTGCTTGTTACTCTATGCTTCTTTTCAATTCCATGCACAATCTTCCACCTGCCAAGGTGAGCCCAAAGATAGCGACCTTTGCCACCTATGACAGTGTTTTACTTAGAAAGATAAATGCCACTCATTTCTCTCCTGGTGCATTTTGGGCAGATATTCCCCAAATGCATTGTTTTTAAATTTTAAATGTGCATTGTAATTTTTTTTTTAAAATGAACGTGGCTTCTATTTTATGCCATGTGGGGCCTCTCTAGGAATCTCCTGGAAGGAAACAAGGCCGGAAAAGGTGGGGAGAAGCCTCCGTGGGGCCTCTCTAGGAGTCTCCTGGGAGGAAACAGGGCCTCTAGCCTCCCTGTGGTTTCCCCAATCGCACACATTATTTGCTTTTACATTGATTCCTATGGAAAAAATTGCTTCTTCTTACTAACTTTTCTACTTAAGAACCTGGTCACGGAACGAATTAACTTCATAAGTAGAGGGACCAGTGTAAATTAGAACCCACCCCTGAGGACACATTCACATGTATGAAAAAAGTGAGTTGTTTGTAAGCAGAGGCACCACTGTATTTCCATAGAACTACACCTATAATCTCTTCTTCCCTTTCTCTTTTCCTTGCAGCAGCCGAATCCAACACTTACCCTGTTGCCTTTCACTCCCAGAAGCCCAGGTTTGTCCTGAGAAAAAGGAAAAGAAAAGAGAATCCGTGAAAGGCTCCAGAAATCGTTTGCGCTGGCTAATCAGCCCAGCAAATCCCTGTTTTCCAAGATTATATTGATGGCTTCTCCACCACGACCCCAAAGAACAAAGCAATGCACGAAGGGGACTCACTGATTTTCCAGGTTTTCCAGGGGGTCCCGGTTCCCCCTTGGCTCCTGGTTTCCCAGGGAGGCCGATTAGATTTTCATCAGTAATAACGGGGCAAACTTCACATGGATCGCCCTGTTGGGAGAAACAAAGATGCA
Source organism: Erythrolamprus reginae (assembly GCF_031021105.1). Classification (NCBI taxonomy): domain Eukaryota; kingdom Metazoa; phylum Chordata; class Lepidosauria; order Squamata; family Dipsadidae; genus Erythrolamprus; species Erythrolamprus reginae. Next base: position 35,473,537 of record NC_091960.1, read on the forward strand.
CTGAGCAAAAAGAACACAAAGGAACCTGGAACCAACAACATTAGGCAAAAGAGCCGCCCTGAGTCCCATTCGTTCATTCGTTCATTCATTCATTCATTCATTCATTCATTCATTCATTCAATCATTCATTCAATCGTTCATTCGTCCGTCCGTCCGTCCATCCATCCATCCATCCATCCATCCATCCATCCATCCATCCATCCATCCATCCATCCATCCATCCATCCATCCATCTATCTATCTATCTATCTATCTATCATCTATCTATCTATCTATCTTATCTATCTATCTATCTATTTATCTATTTATTTACTTACTTACTTACTCACTCACTCACTCACTCACTCACTCACTCACTCACTCACTCACTCACTTATTTATTTATTGGATTTGTATGCCGCCCCTCTCCGCAGACTCCCATGGGATCGGGTGGCATAGAAGTCCATTAAATTAAATTGAATTAAGAGTAAAAGCACTAAAAACCCCTATAATCAGGGGTGAGCAGCAGGCAGGATGGGGTGGAACGCAGTTCCACCGGCAGAAATGAAGATGCGTGCGCAGCTCCAGCTGATTGGTGGCCCTCACTTCCTGGATTACTGGTCTCGGCTCACTTTCTCCTTTTTTCCCCTGCAGCTGCGTCTGCGCTCCTTGCTTTTTTCCTCTTTCCTCCTTCCTGGCCTCGGACGAGCTTTTGATTTTGCTTCTGCACCTGTGGAAATCACGCACGGAGCCGCAGGTGCGCCCATGTTTCGGCGAGGTTTTACCTGCGACTCTGTGCACGATTTTGCTACCTCCACAGGTGCAGAAGAAAAATCATACTGGTCCTGCAAGAACTTACAAGCCGTGGCGGCGAGCGTAATGTAGCGTTCTGGCTCGTAGTCCACCGCTAGTTGCAAGTCGAGGTCTACCTGTCTCATCCTTTCCCTAAGAACCTCAGAAAAGATCAAGGAGTGAAAGGGAAGTCTACCTCATTTGTCATCTTCTTTCTCAGAGATCCACGTTAACCATTTCTCCAAAGGTCTCATCTAATTTCAATGCTATTGGACTCGCAATGGCCGAGCTGCTCCTTTCCCCCTCGGAAGCTCTGTCTTGATCCTGACTTCTATACACTTACCTTTTCACCTTTCGGGGCTGGGGTCCCTGGTTTGCCCTGGAGAGAAAGGGGAAGGATTTAATTTTAGAAAGATAGAAACATGACTGACGGCAGAAAAAGACCTCATGGTCCATCTAGTCTGCCCTTATACTATTTCCCGTATTTTATCTTACAAGGGATATATGTTTATCCCAGGCATGTTTAAATTCAGTTACTGTGGATTTATCTACCACGTCTGCTGGAAGTTTGTTCCAAGGATCTACTACTCTTTCAGTGAAATAATATTTTCTCACATTGCTTTTGATCTTTCCCCCAACTAACTTCAGATTGTGTCCCCTTGTTCTTGGGTTCACTTTCCTATTAAAAACACTTCCCTCCTGGACCTTATTTAACCCTTTAACATATTTAAATGCTTCGATCATGTCCCCCCTTTTCCTTCTGTCCTCCAGACTATACAGATTGAGTTCATTAAGTCTTTCCTGATATGTTTTATGCTTAAGACCTTCCACCATTCTTGTAGCCTGTCTTTGGACCCGTTCAATTTTGTCAATATCTTTTTGTAGGTGAGGTCTCCAGAACTGGACACAGTATTCCAAATGGGGTCTCACCAGCGCTCTATATAGCGGGATCACAATCTCTCTCTTCCTGCTTGTTATACCTCTAGCTATGCAGCCAAGCATCCTACTTGCTTTTCCTCCTGCCCAACCACACTGCTCACCCATTTTGAGGCTGTCAGAAATCACTACCCCTAAATCCTTCTCTTCTGAAGTTTTTGCTAACACAGAACTGCCAATGCAATACTCCGATGGAGGATTCCTTTTCCCCAAGTGCATTATTTTACATTTGGAAAATTTTGCCAATGAAAGGTGAGTAATACCATCTCCTAGCCACGCTTCATATGCTCAGAAGTACTAAAACGGTGTCCATGTGTTTTCTGAACTTACTTGAAGTCCCACAAGGTCAGACCCAATAAGTTCAGAGGAACTTTATCTCAACAGAAGATGAATGCACAGAGACAAATAGGCCTGGGGGCAGAGTAAGATGGTGGTGGCTCTTAGGGCATCTCTCCTCTAGAGCAGTGTTTCCTAAATCAGGCTGAAGTGCCTGTTTTAAGATAAATTCACCAGTGGACCATCCAGTTTCCCAAGGATCTCTCTGCGGCCCCAATACTTAGCTAAGACAATCAAGAGCTTGGATGTCAAAGGACAACTAGAGCCTCCTTAGATGCGGTCTTTGGTTCATTGATTTGTATGCTGGATCAATGACTTACTGGCTTCCCAGGAGATCCACTATCCCCAGGAGATCCCGAACTGCCCTGGAAACAGAGAACAAGATTGATGGCAATGAAATTCAGTCCAGTTTTAACACTGTTAAGAACAAAACACGTAATGCTCATTTCAAGATTAGAACCATTGGAGGTCACAGAAGTTCAGGACGTACCTTCTCTCCTTTCAAACCTGGAGGACCACCTGGATCGCCCTGAAATTAAAAACCAAACTGTTACAGTTGTTCAGAAATGAGCCATCAAAAGCATTATTCACGACAGGAAACACAATCTGATTAAAAAAAAGTTCAGACTTATTTTATCAGTATGATGACTTCTGGAATAGTGGCAAACCAAAAAGAGCATTGAGTGAAGGAAGCAATCCTCTTCCTGGTAATAAAACAGCTGTCCCCAGCTGTTAGCATGTCTGTTCGCCACAGGGAAATCAAAACTCTATCACAGGTAACTGAGACCATAACAAAATAAATGCACCTTGGGCAAAAACATTGACCGTGAGGTCCCATCTATCCATCAGCCAATACAATTCATACAGAAACAGACAATGAACAGACTTCACTTTTGAAACCTCCAGCCCAGATCTCCTTCAATTTTATGTTAGGATGGAGTTTTATCAGAAGCATGGCTGTCAGAGCTTTCAAAACTTTCACCAGACCCATCCTTGAATACAGCTCATCTGTCTGGAACCCATAACGCATCTCGGACATCAACAACCTCAAAAATGTCCAAAGATACTTCACCAGAAGAGCCCTTCACTCCTCCACTCGAAACAGAATATCCTACGAAAATAGACTTACAGTCCTGGGCCTAGAAAGCTCAGAACTAAGACGCCTTAAACATGATCTAAGTATTGCCCGCAAGATCATATGCTGCAACGTCCTGCCTGTCGGCGACTACTTCAGCTTCAACCACAACAACGCAACAGCACACAACAGATTTAAACTTAATATTCACCGCTCCAAACCTGACTGTAAAAAATATGACTTCAGTAACCGAGTTGTCGAAGCATGGAACTCATTACCAGACTCCATAGTGTCATCCCCAAACCCCCAACACTTTACCTTCAGTCTATCCACGGTTGACCTGTCCAGATTCCTAAGAGGTCAGTAAGGGGCGAGTACAAGTGCACTAGAGTGCCTTCCGTCCCCTGTCCTATTACCCTCCTATATCTCCTATTCCTTTCTTCTATTCCTATATCTCTTCTATTCTTTCATTGTTAGAGTTTATTCCTATATCTTCTCTTCTATTCTTTCTTAGATACATTTTACTATGAATATATCCTCTATAACCTTCATTATGTATTTACTATGTGTATACCCACTAAAACCCTTGTTGTGTAATGGACAAAATCAATCAATAAAATTAAATAAATCAGTTTCAGGATTATAAGGGGCTGGAAGATTCCTTCTCCATTAGGTGAAGGGAAAGTACAAACATCCACAGACGGTTGAAGATTTGTGTTAAGAGAAAAAGGGGTTTCCCATGAAGGCAACACAGTAAGAGAACTGGAAAAATCTAAGAACTGAATAGATTTAGCTACTGGACAACCACTTTGGCTCAGTCAGAAGCAGTCATCAATCCATTATGGTTATCCCTTCCAAGAAAATCATTTTCTTCAGCATTTTCTTCATCATCATCAAACTTCTAGCCAGGTTTGTCATTCTCCCTGCAGGAGACCCAAAATGATACACCCTATACAGAAACTTGAAAAAAATGACCAGAGCTACGGCGATATTTTGATATGATGGGGAGACTTATTTATTTATTCGATTCGATTTATTTATTTATTCGATTTTTATGCCGCCCTTCTCCTTAGACTCAGGGCGGCTTACAACATGTTAGCAATAGCACTTTTTAACAGAGCTAGGCTATTGCCCCCACAATCCGGGTCCTCATTTTACCCACCTCGGAAGGATGGAATCCTCTTGTTGGATTCAAAAGTTCTTCTAATTTAATCTAGGCCTACATTTTCCCAACCTAAAACTGGTCTCAGGAGCCTATCTCTCCTTTGAAAGGATGGAATGGCAGTTTTGGGAAATGAGATATTTAGGCCAGAAGAATGATGAAGTGGAGAGGGGTTAAATGCCCTCCACCTCCCTTGCTGAAATTTATCTGCTTTTAACTCAACCTCCATCCATTTTGTTAAATTGGAAAAATAAGCTCAGCAGATAGAAGTGGAACACCTCCTGCATGGTGCTCCCATCAAGTCCTAAGTAATTTAAGTCTTCTCTGAATTACAGGTTTAATCTAGTAATAGGGAAAGTATCAGCAGGCGGCAGTATCTGGCTGACCTAGTTTGAGCATTGAAAGTGAACAAGGTTGAGCATAGTTAGCACACTGTTTCCCCGAAAATAAGACAGTGTCTTATAGAATAGAATAGAATAGAATTTTTATTGGCCAAGTGTGATTGGACACACAAGGAATTTGTCTTGGTGCATATACATTTGTCAAGAATCATGTGGTATGACACTTAATGATTGTCATAGGGGTCAAATAAGCAATGAAGAAGCAATAATAATAAAATCTTAGGATATAAGCAACAAGTTACAGTCATACAGTCAATATGGGAGGAAATGGGTGATAGGAATGATGAGAAAAACGAGTAGAATAGAAGTGCAGATTTAGTAGAAAGTCTGACAGTGTTGAGGGAATTATTTGTTTAGCAGAGTGATAGCATTCGGAAAAAAACTGTTCTTGTGTCTAGTTGCCTTGGTGTGCAGTGCTCTGTAGCGACGTTTTGAGGGTAGGAGTTGAAACAATTTGTGTCCAGGATGTGAGGGGTCAGTAAATATTTTCCCCACCCTCTTTTTGACTCGTGCAGTATACAGGTCCTATATTAATTTTTGCTCCCAAAGATGTGCTATGTCTTAATTTCAGGGGATGCCTTATGTTTTTTCAATGAAGAACAATTCACATTTATTGCTGAACAAAAAAAATTGAACATTTATTATATACTGTACAGTATTATTGATTTATTATTGCTTTATTTATTAATTGGATTTGTATGCTGCCCTTCTCCATGGACTGGGGGCGGCTCACAGCATATACCAAAAACATAACAATACAGTTTATCCAATTAATATACTAAAAAGATTCTTTAAAAATTCTAACTTTAAAACATTCATTTGCATTCATTCAATAATAATAGTAGTAGTTGTCATCATAAACCAGCATAACCAGACAAACTGTGAATCCTATCAAGAATTTCTTACTACTACCGTACCATTTATTTCCATGTACAACAATTATACTTTCTTCAAATATATGTTATATATGTTCTGTTCAGGAATGCTGCGAAACGAAATGTCTCCTACGTCTTGGAGGACAGAAGGGAAAGGGGGGACATGATCGAAACATTTAAATATGTTAAAGGGTTAAATAAGGTTCAGGATAGAAGTGTTTTTAACAGGAAAGTGAACACAAGAACAAGGGGACACAATCTGAAGTTAGTTGGGGGAAAGATCAAAAGCAACATGAGAAAATATTATTCTACTGAAAGAGTAGTAGATCCTTGGAATAAACTTCCAGCAGATGTGGTTGGTAAATCCACAGTAACTGAATTTAAACATGCCTGGGATAAACATAGATCCATTGTAAGATAAAATACAGGAAATAGTATAAGGGCAGACTAGATGGACCATGAGGTCTTTTTCTGCCGTCAGTCATAGAAACATAGAAGACTGACGGCAGAAAAAGACCTCAAGGTCCATCTAGTCTGCCCTTATAGCATTTATTTATTTATTTATTATTTATTATTTGGATTTGTATGCCGCCCCTCTCCGAAAACTCGGGGCGGCTCACAACAAGTGAAAAACAATACATTTCTTGTATTTTATCTTAGGATGGATCTATGTTTATCCCAGGCATGTTTAAATTCAGTTACTGTGGATTTACCAACCACGTCTGCTGGAAGTTTGTTCCAAGGATCTACTACTCTTTCAGTCAAATAATATTTTCTCACGTTGCTTCTGATCTTTCCCCCAACTAACTTCAGATCGTGTCCCATTGCTCTTGTGTTCACTTTCCTATTAAAAGCACTTTCCTCCTGAACCTTATTTAACCCTTTGAATGTTTAGATCATGTCCCCCCTTTTCCTTCTGTCCTCCAGACTCTACAGATTGAGTTCATGAAGTCTTTCCTGATACGTTTTATGCTGAAGACCTTCCACCATTCTTGTAGCCCGTCTTTGGACCCGTTCAATTTTGTCAATATCTTTTTGTAGTCTTCTATGTTTCTATATTTCTATGACTTACTTTGGGGGATGGCTTATATTAGGCAATTCTACGAAACCTCTCCTGTGTCTTACTTTCGGGGGTGACTTATTTTGGGGGAAACGGGGTAGCACTTTGTCTTATATACCGCTTCATAGTCCTTTTACAGCCCTCCCTAAGCCGTTTACCGAGAATAAGCATATTGTCCTAACAATCTGGGTCCTCATTTTACCTGCGGAAACAGGGTATTTATTGTAGATAGGATATTCTTCTTTATTTATTTAATAGGTTTTTAATCCCACATCTATTACTTTATAAATAATTCAAGGCAGCGAACATTCCTAATACGCAGCGGTGGGCTTCTAGCCGGAACCCTAAATTGCGCTCGCCGCCGCGGCTTGTGAGTACTTACGCGACCAATGCGATTTTGCTTATGCACCTGTGGAGGTAGCAAAATTTGCACACGGAGCTACAGGTGTGGCCATGTTTCAGCGGGGTGTTTTTTTTGCTTCCGTGCATGCTGAAACACAGGCGCACCTGCGGCTCCGTGCGCGATTTTGCTACCCCCACAGGTGCAGAAGCAAAATTGCGCAAGCACTCACAATCCCAATTTAGCGTTCCGGCTAGTAGCCCACCTCTGCGAAGACCCCTTTATCCTCCTATGTTCCCCACAACAAGTGGGTTCAGGTGAGAGAAAGGGACTCAAATTCACCCAGTAGACTTTCATGCCTACATTGGGACTAGAACTCACCATCTCCTAGCTTCTGGGCCAGAACTTTAACCACTACACCAGATTGTTTTATGGGAATATCAGGGCTGTACACTAGACTGTGATGTGGAAAGAGAAGATTATCAGTTAGGTCCCACAGAGAGGGTCTTCTCCGGGTCCAGTCGACTAAACAATGTCGCTTGGCGGGACCCAGGGGAAGAGCCTTCTCTGTGGCGGCCCCGGCCCTCTGGAACCAACTCCCCCCAGAGATTAGAATTGCCCCCACCCTCCTTGCCTTTCGTAAGCTGCTTAAAACCCACCTCTGCCGCCAGGCATGGGGGAACTGAGATATTCTTTCCCCCTGGGCCTTTACAATTTCATGTATGGTATGTCTGTATGTATGTTTGGTTTTTTATATTAATGGGTTTTTAACTGTTTTTAGTATTGGAATATTATTATATGCTGTTTTATTATTGCTGTTAGCCGGCCGGAGTCTGCGGAGAGGGGCGGAATACAAATCCAATAAATAAGTAAGTAAGTAAGTAAGTAAGTAAGTAAGTAAGTAAGTAAGTAAGTAAGTAAGTAAAAAATTAAATTAAATTAAATTAAATTAAATTAAATTAAATAATTAAATTAAATTAAATTAAATTAAATTAAATTAAATTAAATTATTAAATTAAATTAAATTAAATTAAATTAAATTAAATTAAATTAAATTAAATTAAATTAAATTAAATTAAATTAAATTAAATTAAATTAAATTAAATTAAATTAAATTAAATTAAATTAAATTAAATTAAATTAAATTAAATTAAATTAAATTAAATTAAATTAAATTAAATTAAATTAAATTAAATTAAATTAAATTAAATTAAATTAAATTAAATTAAATTAAATTAAATTAAATTATTAAATTAAATGACAAGTTACTGTTCCCGGGAAAAGTAAATAGATACATCCATGAGACTATCGGAGATAAACATAATTTGAACGACCCTCCACTTTTAAAGATGATTTATTTCCCAAGAAGAGTAGTAATCCTTACTGGTTTTCCTGGAAGGCCAATTCCAACTGGGCCTGGCAACCCTGGAGGTCCTGGTTCTCCAGCAAGCCCTTCGGGTCCAACAAAACCTGGATCGCCCTAAAATCAAAGCATAGCCATTATCATGTTTATCTGTCAAATAACCCGTCCCTCTCCATCCCGGGCTTCAACTAGCACTATACATCGCAGCATGAGGGTAGTATGTAAATTAATAAATACCTTTTGGCCTTTGGGCCCTACCAAACACAACTCTCCAGGTCGGCCCTAGAAAACAGTAAAACAAACAAACAAACAGGCTTTGTTAAAAGAGGAGTTTCCCTGATGTTGTAATTCATGATCAGCTTCCTCAGAGATGAACTCTGAAACTAAAGTAACAGATTTATTTATTTAATTGGATTTGTACGCCGCCCCTGTCCGAGGACTCGGGGCGGCTCACAGCATATATAAAAACAGAACAATAATGTAAATCCAATTAATACTACAATTTAAAACAATTAAAAGATAAACTTATCAACCAAACATTCAGCAATCATATTTAAGGCATTCAGTGGTCCGGGGGAAGATCTAAAAGTCCCAAGCCTGGTGGCAAAGATGAGTTTTTAAGCTCTTTCGGAAGGCAAGGAGGGTGGGGGCAGTGCGAATCTCCGCGGGGAGTTGATTCCAGAGGGCCGGGGCTCCCACAGAGAAGGCTCTTCCCTAGGTCCCACCAGCCGACATTGTTTGGTTGACAGGACCCTAAGGAGGCCAACTCTGTGGGACCTCACCGGTCACTGGGATTCGTGTGTCAGAAGGCGGTCTTGGAGATAATCTGGTCCTATGCCATGTAGGGCTTTATAGGTCATAACCAACACTTTGAATTGTGCCCGGAAACTGATTGGTAGCCAATGCAGTCTGCAGAGTGATGGTGAGATGTGGGCATGTCTTGGAAGGCCCAAGACTGCTCGTGCAGCTGCATTTTGGACAAGTTGAAGTTTCCGAACACTCTTCAAAGGTAGCCCCATGTAGAGAGCATTGCAGTAGTCAAGCCTCGAGGTGGTAAGGGCATGAGTGACCGTGAGCAAAGACTCCCTGTCCAAGTAGGGCAGCAACTGGTGCACCATGCGAACCTGGGCAAACGCCCCCCTCGCCATAGCTGAAAGATGGTGTTCTAAAGTTAGCTGTGGATTGAGGAGGACGCCCAAGTTGCGAACCCTCTCTGAGGGAGTCAATAATTCCCCCCCAGGGTGATGGACAGACAGACGGACATGTCCTTGGAAGGCAAGACACTCCGTCTTGTCTGGATTGAGTTTGAGCTTGTTGGCACCCATCCAGACCTGACAGCCTCCAGACACCGGCACATCACTTCCACTGCTTCGCTGAGTGGACATGGGGTGGAGATGTACAGCTGGGTGTCGTCAGCGTACTGATGGTAACTCACCCCATGCCCTTAGATGATCTCACCCAGCGGTTTCATGTAGATATTAAACAGCAGAGGGGAGAGAACCGACCCCTGAAGAACCCCACAAGGTAGGGACCTAGGAGTCGACCTCGAGATGAAAACTAACCAAGGACAGAGGCAACCTAGAACTAAGGACAAATTTCCCGACAGTACAATTAATTGGTGGAACAATTTGCCTCCAGAAGTTGGGGTGCTCCAAAACTGGAGGTTATAAAGAAGGGTTTGGACATTCATTTGTCTGAAATGGTAGAGGGCCGTGATGGCGAACCCGAGGGAAAAAAGGTTTGTCATCACTGCTATAGACTAAGGATAAGAAGATATTTTCTTAAGCTTGACTATACTCAACTTTTCCTTTAGTTGTCCCAAAGGTGCTTTTTCAAGAGCAACTGGACTTTCTGTTTTTTTAAGGAGCTTCTTGGATGAGAAGCAATATATCTCCAAAGCAAAACCAGAAAATCCAATTGCCTCTTTAAAAAGCACCTTTGGGACAAACATGAGAATCTCCATAAACATCTCCCTTTAGTTAGGAAAAGAGTAGCAAGCAAAACAGAAATTGTTATTGGCCAGGAATTATTAAGCCTTTGGACGGGCTGACCCAAGTACACATTTGTTACATATTAGTGCAGTTTGATTCAGCTTGGCCACTGTTCTCAAGTCATGTGATGGTTTGACCTCTGATGCAGCTACCTTGATCCATTTCTAACTGTACAGTGGTACCTCTACTTTAGAACTTAATTCGTTCTGTGACCAGGCTCTTAAGTAGAAAAGTTTGTACGTAGAAGCAATTTTTCCCATAGGAATCAATGTAAAAGCAAATAATGCCTGCAAACCCATTGGGAAAGAAATAAAAGCTCGGAATTTGGGTGGGAGGAGGAAGAAGAGGAGGAGGAAGACAGTCGCTGTTGAAGGAAGAAGGGGAGGGGAAGGGAATCAAAAAACCCCAAAACTTTAAGGCATAAAAAAAAAGAGGGACTCTGTGGCGGCGAGGAGCACGTGCCTCCCATACACCCGGCGCGAGGCTGCCTCCCATACACTGCGCCAGAGAGAGAAACCCAGGGGGAATGGCAGGAAACTGGCCAGGCCTTCGTGCCACTCTCAAATTTCCTTGGAAATTTTTCCAGGCTCAGGTTGTTAAGTAAAAATGGTTCTTAAGTAGAGGCAAAAAAAATCTTGAACACCTGGTTCTTATCTAGAAAAGTTCTTAAGTAGAGGCCTTCTTAGGTAGAGGTACTGCTGTACAAGATAGCAAGATAGCTAATAGCTATTAAATATAAATATTGAAATTTTTTTTAAAAAAAACCTTGTCTCTACCCCATTGCTGAAAGATACAAAGAGGTGAATTCCTGAACTTAGTAAAAATGGTCCTTGGATATTGATGTAATTCTCTGGGCATCATTTCAGTATCATCTAATACAGGAAAATAGAGGAGAGATGACACCAAAGAGATGACACCAAAGAGAAAGTTGTGTGTTGTGCAACTTACATCTTTTCCAGGGGCCCCTGGTTTCCCGTGAAGTCCAAAGTCTCCTTTCTCACCCTTCTGCCCCTGCAGAAAATGACCAATTTAGTAGAATTTAGAAGGCAATTCAGTGTATTTCAGCCACAATTTAAATTTTCTCAAACTATAATTTCATCACTGATTCTAGTTCATTGATCTGCTATTTTGACAACTAGTGTTGGGGCTTCTTTATTTTATTTATTTATTAGATTTGTATGCCGCCCCTCTCCGAAGACTCGGGGCGGCTAACAACAATAAAAAAGACAATGTAAACAAATCTAATATTAAAAATAATCTAAAAAACCCCAATTTAAAGAACCACTCATACATACAAGCATACCATGTATAAATTCCATAAGCCTAGGGGGAAGGGAAATTTCAATTCCCCCATGCCTGACGACAGAGGTGGGTTTTAAGGAGCTTGCGAAAGGCAAGGAGGGTGGGGGCAACTCTGATATCTGCGGGGAGCTGGTTCCAGAGGGTTGGGGCCGCCACAGAGAAGGCTCTTCTCCTGGGTCCTGCCAAATGACATTGTTTAGTCGACGGGACCCAGAGAAGGCCAACTCTGTGGGACCTAACCGGTCGCTGGGATTCGTGCGGCAGAAGGTGGTCCTGGAGATATTCTGGTCCAATGCCATGAAGGGCTTTATAGGTCATAACCAACACTTTGAATTGTGACCGGAAATTGATCGGCAGCCAATGCAGACTGTGTAGTTTTGGTGTAACATGGGCATATCTTGGGAAGCCCATGATTGCTCTCGCAGCTGCATTCTGCACGATCTGAAGTTTCCGAACACTCTTCAAAGGTAGCCCCATGTAGAGAGCATTACAGTAGTCGAACCTCGAGGTGATGAGGGCATGAGTGACTGTGAGCAGTGAGTCCCGGTCCAGATAGGGCCGCAACTGGTGCACCAGGCGAACCTGGGCAAACGCCCCCCTTGCTACAGCTGAAAGATGTTTCTCTAATGTGAGCTGTGGATCGAGGAGGACGCCCAAGTTGCGGACCCCCTCTTCTTAATAGAACAATGAACAATGAATGAATTCATAATCACACAGCATACGTTCATAATCATCCATTAAGGAAGTCATAATTTTCTAGTTTGAAATGTGAGGGAAACTATTAGGTGGACCATCTTCCTATGAACTTCCTTCTTCATTCTCCAAAGTTGGGATTTGTCAATTCAATCCAATCGATTTAGGAGGTTAATCTTGATTTAGTTTTGAATCATGTCAAATCAGATTCTGCTCAGTCGCATCTCCTTCTAATCCAATCCCTGAACTGAATCTCCGCAAAACTTACTTTCTGCCCATGAGCTCCAATCAATCCTTGAAGCCCCTGGAAGCAAACAAACAAACAAAAAGTATTCATTAATTAGCAATGTAGAAATTTATAGTCTAAACCAGTGCTTCTCATTCTTGGCAGCATTAAGCTGTGTGGACCTCACTTCATAGAATTTCCCAGCCAACAGACTGGTCTAAACTATACCAAAACTCAAGAATCAGTCATCACGAACAATTAATTTTATATTCCTAAAACAGCCACTATCCAGAAGTGTTGGCTTGCAATTTGAGATTCAAAATCCACCATAATTAAAGGACACCAATTGGAAAAGAATGCTGGTTCAGGGATTTACAAATGTGTTATTTGGAACGCATGTATCTCCAGTGTTTTCATGTGTTCTGAGAAGCTATGGGATGAAATATGTAGAGTTTTCAGAAACTAAAATATACCCATTGAAAGGACATAATAGAAGGCGTCGAGAGCTGACCAATAGGCAACATTATATTCCTGATAAATGTTTTTCAACTTCATAGACCTGCATACATTTTATGTTCTTCATGGCCTGGAGGTTGAACCATCAATGAGGCATCGTTTATTTTATTTTATTTTATTTATTTATTTATTTATTTATTTATTTATTTATTTATTTATTTATTTATTTATTTATTTATTCTATCTATCTATCTATCTATCTATCTATCTATCTATCTATCTATCTATCTATCTATTTATTTATTTATTGGATTTGTATGCCGCCCCTCTCCGTAGACTCAGGGCGGCTAACAACAGTAATAAAAACAGCATGTAAATCCAATGCTAAAACAACTAAAAAACCCTTATTGGAAAACCAAACATACATACAAACAAACATACCATGCCTAAATTGTAAAGGCCTAGGGGGAAAGAATATCTCAGTTCTCGTTGGATTGAATATAATCTCTATATCTCAGTTTCAGTCTTAACCCTTTCTTCCAATGCATGAAGTTTAAAGACATAGTGACAAACATGTCAAGCTCCAAAAACCAAGAGAGAATTCAGGAATTTTGTTAAATTCCTGAGAAGCTAGAAGGATCATAAGGATGATCAGGGAATTGGAAATTAATCCAAGGTTGTGGGAACTAAATGTTTATCTTTGAACGAAAAATGATGTAGGGTCAGATCTTCCAGATAGATCAGACTACGAATTTAATGGCATTTAGGAATCGAATGCCATGTATCTTTTATCATAAAGCTAAAGTAACACAATCTTGCAAGTATTAGCCACTCCGAGTCTTCGAAGAGGGGCGGAATACAAATCTAATAAATAATAATAATAATAATAATAATAATAACAACAACAACAACAACAACAATAATAAATAAATAATTAGAACAAATGCTGTCAAAGCCAGAATTGAAAAATCAACAGACGATCCAAAGTGCAGACTCTGTAAAGAAACAGATGAAACAATCGATCACATACTCAGCTGCTGCAAAAAGATCACACAGACTGACTACAAGCATAGACATGATGCTGTGGCACAGATGATCCACTGGAACTTGTGCCGGAACTACCATTTACCAGTGGCAAAGAACTGGTGGGATCATAAGCCCGAAAAAGTGGTCGAAAATGAGCATGCAAAACTACTGTGGGACTTCCGACTTCAGACTGACCGAATTCTGAAGCATAACACACTAGACATCCTGATTGTGGAGAAAAAGAAAGTATGGATCATCGACATCGCAATCCCAGGAAACAGCAGAATTGAGGAGAAGCAGCTAGAGAAATTGGTGAAATACGAAGATCTAAAAATCGAGCTGCAACGACTCTGGCATAAGCCAGTGAAAGTGGTCCCAGTGGTACTTGGCACGCTGGGCGCAGGGCCGAAGGATCTCAGCGGACATTTGAAAACCATCAGAATTGACAAAATCTCCATCTGCCAATTGCAAAAGGCCGCTTTACTGGGATCGGCAAACATAATTCGCCGCTACATCACGCAGTCCTAGGTGCTTGGGAAGCGCCCGACTGGTGATGAAATACGAAATCCAGCATAGTGATCTCGTTTGCTGTGTTGTACTGACATAATAATAATAATAATAATAATAATAATAATAATAATAATAATAATAAAATGTCCTGTCCTCCTCTCTCCCATTATCTTTGGGTGAACTGGGGAAGCTCTTGTGTGAGATATTTAGATTGCAATCCTTCCCCTAACTTGTAATTCTTGTACCCCAGGTAGCATCTGACTACTCAATCATCTAAGTGGAACTGTTACTTCCAGTGGTTTGGTGCAGGACCTATAAGGAACGAGGAGAAGACAACCAGATCAGAAGGAAAGGCAAAGCCAACTAAATAACATTGGTGGCAAGAAACAGCTGGAATCTTTGTTTTGTTACATTTCTAGATTGGTCTTTGTGCACCTAAAGCAGGAGGAATTGGAGCTTCGTAGGCCTGGCTCTAGAAGAGAGAAACTAAATATTTATCATCCACAATATAAACTTTGGCTGTGTGCGATGCGCGGTCTCCGTAGCCTTAGTTCCAATTACTGGGAGGAGGAGGGGAAAACCTCAGCATCTCTGCAAAAGAGCCCAGAGGAGAGGGCGAAGGGTTAAGCAGATGGGCAGAAGGCTCTATCCAGGGTTAAGAAGGTCGCAGGAAGTTTACTGGCTGACTCAACTGTTGAGACGCTTGCCCTATTGAAGCCAGGTTGAAGCAAGAGACAGCCCTTGGATCCAGATGCTAAGAAACCTGCCAAGTGAAGGTGTTTTTTTTTTAAATGCAAAGAATTCTAGAGTTGGAAGGGAATCGAGAGGTCATCCAATCCAACCCCTCACTTGTTGCAGAATCTACAGCAGTGATGGCGAATTTATGGCACGGGTGCCACAGGTGACACGTGGAGCCATTGCCCTAGCTCAACTCCAATGTGCATGCGTGTGCCAGCCAGGTGATTTTTGGCTTGCACAGAGGTTCTGGAAGGGCATTTTTGGCTTCCAGAGAGCCTCCAGGGTGATGGGGGAGGCATTTTTACCCTTCTCCGACTCGAGGTGGGCCTTTGGAGCCCGGGGAGGGCAAAACATGAGCCTACTGCACCCTCCAGAAGTTGTAAAAGACTCGGAGTGGCTCACAACAAACAATACTTATTCATTCATTCATTCATTCATTCATTCATTCATTCATTCTTTCTTTCTTTCTTTCATTCATTCATTCATTCATTCATTCATTCATTCATTCATTCATTAGATTTGTATGCTGCCCCTCTCCGAGGACTCAGAGCGGCTCACAACAAAAACAATACAAATCCAATACTGAAACAATTTAAAACCCATTAATATAAAAACAATCATACATCTCATACGTAAAGCGGAAGCAGCCCAGGGGAATCAATTACCCCACGCCTGACGACAAAGATGAGTTTTGAGGAGTTTGCGAAAGGCAAGGAGGGTGGGGGCAGTCCTAATCTCCGGGGGGGAGTTGACTCCAGAGGGTCGGGGCCGCCACAGAGAAGGCTCTTCCCCTGGGTCCAAATACGTTTGTACGGTGTACAAATCCAATGTTTAAAAAACAGATTTAAAAAAACCCTTATAATAAAAGCAGCCATACAACCCAAACTTTTCCTGGTCTTGGTCCAGATCCTACCCTACGGGGGAATAAAGAAACTCCCGCTTTACTATGGCAATGTTGAGTCCTCCATCACTTTTCTAGATTAAAATTGTTTCAAACTGACAGCAGAAGTTTAGACTGAGGTACTTGGGGTTGCTGAAGGAGAAGGTCACCAAATCAAGATGACCAGCTGCAATTTTGCAGTTGAAGTCCCACTCCTTTTTAATGTGTCAGCGTAAAAAAACCCATTGGGGCTTTGGTTTGTGTGGTGCACCTGATACTTTGGCTTTTCACATGCGCTCACAGCCCTGATGTGACTAATTCAACTTTGATGGACTCTTTCAATCTTGGCCTTGTCACTCTATTCTTAAACAATTGAAATCAAAGTAGACCCTTGTGGTTGTGTCATTTGAAATTGCCTTTATCCTGGCCAGGGCTGACGTTTTGGCAAAGCCTTATATAACCTTATATTGCTATATTGTTTATACTTGCCTACACTTGGCTAGAAACACATATAAAGTCAGTGCTTCTCAAATGGGGGGGGCGTGCCCCCTGGTGTGTGTGTGGAGTGATGCCAGGGGACTCATGACCTCAGGGAACATGCTTTTTTTGCCACAGGGAATAGGATGCACATCCTGCCTAAGACTTGTAGTACCGATACTTCTATCTATCTATCTATCTATCTATCTATCTATCTATCTATCTATCTATCTATCTAGTCCAATACATAATACACATTGAAGAGAAAGATATGTAGTAATATAAGTAAAGAAAGAATAGAAGAAAAGATATAAAAGTATAGGTGAAGATATTTGAAAGGAAGAAAAGGTATATGAGATAAAGGAGAGACAATTGGACAGGGGACGGAAGGCCCCTGGAGAGGTCAATCATGGATAGTCTAAGGGAGAAATGTTGGGGGTTAGGGGGTTGACACTACTGAGTCAGGTAATGAGTTCCACGCTTTGACAACTCGGTTGCTGAAGTCATATTTTTTACAGTCAAGTTTGGAGCGGTTAATATTAAGTTTGAATCTGTTGCGTGCTCTTGTGTTGTTGCGGTTGAAGCTGAAAAAGTCATTGACAGGTAGAACGTTGCAGCATATGTTCTGTCGTATTCCTTGGCGTTGTGTCCAAGGTAGCCCGTTCTAAAAGAAAACATCTCGCAAGTTCAATCAAACTTCTCAAATTCACAAAGAATCCCAAGGAATGTGGTGGAAGTACTGGTACAAGTGTCAGGTAGGACGTGCGTCTCATGCTGGGGTGCAATTTGAGGACTATTTACAGTTGCAGCAGAGAGTTGGTGTGTGTGTTTGTGCAAAATGTTTAACCTAAGCCTAGGGAGGCATAACAGAAAATAATTGAGAAGCACTGTACAGTGGTCCCTCTAGGTAAGAACTTAATTCGTTCCGTGACCAGGTTCTTAAGTAGAATCTATCTAGTATGATCTGTCTGTCTGTCTGTCTGTCTGTCTGTCTGTCTGTCTATCTGTCTATCTATCTCCATCTCTGTCTGTCTGTCTGTCTGTCTGTCTGTCTGTCTGTCTGTCTCTATCTATCTATCTATCTATCTATCTATCTATCTATCTATCTATCTATCTATCTATCTATCATCTCTCTCTCTATCTCTCTCTCTCTCTCTAACTCCATCTCCATCTCCATGTAAGTATGTCTCCGTGTATGTCTGTGTGTGATATATATACACATACATACATACATACATACATACATACATACATACATACATAAACACACATACAGTGGCACCTCTTCTTAAGAACTTAATTCATTCCGTGACCAGGTTCTTAAGTAGAAAAGTTTGTAAGTAGAAGCAATTTTCCCCATAGGAATCAATGTAAAAGCAAATAATGCGTGCAAACCCATTAGGAAAGAAATAAAAGCTCGGAATTTGGGTGGGAGGAGGAAGAAGAGGAGGAGGACAGTCGCTGCCGAAGGAAGAAGGTGAGGGGAGGAGAATTTTAAAAAAATCCCAAACTTTAAGGCTTAAAAAAAAAAAGAAGGACTCAGAGGCAGCGAGGAGGACCACGCGGCTCCCATACACACGGCACGAGGCTGCCTCCCATACATTGAGCCAGGGAGAGAAATCCAGAGGAATAGCAGGAAACTGGTCGGGCCTTCGTGCCGCTCTCAAATTTCCTGGGAATTTTTTTCGGGCTCGGGGAATTCTGGGAGTTGAAGTCCAAATATCTTCAAGTTGCCAAGGTTGGGAAACACTGGTATAGATTATGGTCCAGGGTAGCTGGCTACAAACCCAGAATGTTGGGTGGTTACCTGATAGGAATACTGTGTGAACACAACCACGGATGCTGCTAGGTGAAGTTGGAAAAGCAGGAGACGGAAAAGAACACAAAGCAACTAGGAGGAAGCAGCCCCAAAAGGCATCTTGGCCCATCTGAAGGCTTATTCTCCTGTGCCAGGGCCATATTTAGACCGAAACAATCCATTTTTACTTTTCAGGAACATTGTGTTACACACAATGAGTGTTCTGCAGCCCATTTTTCAGAGCTCCTCATCTTTGCAGGTATATCTGGGCCAACATCACCCAAAAAATGTTTGGGTCCCTCCCCCTATATTTCCCCCCTGCTTGTTTTACAAGCAGAGCATGTTTAAAAAATAAATCATAGTATCTTAAGCTAATATTGACCAAATCCTTCCTGAGTCACATCTGTTGGAATGCAGAGAGGGATTTGGGTGAAGATTGCTAGCAAATGCTCTGTCCTACACATTGGGAAGAAGAATCTGAACTACAAATACGAACTGAATAATCAAATTATCACAGATAATCCCGTCTTGGTTAAAGACCTTGGTATACTAATAACTAAAGATCTAAGTGCCAAAGCCCACTGCAACAATATAGCCAAGAAGGCTTCAAGAGTTGTAAACCTAATCCTACGTATCTTCTGCTCTGGCAATCTCACACTACTTACCAGAGCTTAAAAAACGTTTGCCAGACCCATCCTCGAATACAGCTCATCTGTTTGGAACCCATATCGCATCTCAGACATTAACACCCTTGAAAATGTCCAAAGAGACTTCACCAGAAGAGCCCTTCACTCCTCCACTCGAAACAGAATTCCCTACGAGACTAGACTTTCAATCCTGGGCCTAGAAAGCTTAGAACTACGACGCCTTAAACAAGATCTAAGTATTGCCCACAAGATCATATGCTGCAATGTCCTGCCTGTCAGCGACTACTTCAGCTTCAACCACAACAACACAAGAGCACACGACAGATTTAAACTTAATATTAACCGCTCCAAACTTGACTGTAAAAAATACGACTTTAACAATCGAGTTGTCGAAGCGTGGAACTTATTACCGGACTCCATAGTGTCATCCCCAAACCCCCAACACTTTACCCTTAGGTTATCTACGGTTGACCTCTCCAGATTCCTAAGAGGTCAGTAAGGGGCGAGTACAAGTGCACTAGAGTGCCTTCCGTCCCCTGTCCTATTGCTCTCCTATATCTCCTATACCTTTCCTCTATTCCTATATCTCTTCTTCTATTCTTTCATTGATATGTTATATTACTTTATCTTCTTTTCTATTATTTCTTAGATATATTTTACTATGAGTATCTCCTCTATAACCTTCACCATGTATTTTACTATGTGTATATTGATATATACCCACTAAAACCCTCATTGTGCATTGGACAAAACAAACAAATTAAATAAATAAATTGGAATCCTGTTAAAGGCGAAGAGAAAGAACAGGAAGAGGCTTCAATAAAATATATTTTGTTTTCTTTTCCCCACGTTTTGATAAAGGCATGCCTACCTTTTCTCCTCGGTCTCCCGTCTCCCCTTTTGGGCCTTCGGCACACTTCAAATACAAACAAAGAAGGGTTAACACAGGATACAGAAGGAAAAGGGGCAAAGCAGGAGAGGCCAAGTTGTTACGAGTCTCTTTAGAGACGAGGGGCCTCACCTGTAATGGAGCCTCAGGTGAGATCCGGACACAGTCAGAACCCTGAAGGGAGATCAGAAGATAAAGCAATCAGAGGACAGCTGTCAAGCACAGGTCAATTGAAAATAGAACATCTGTAAACTTATAGGCAAACAGAGAAACTGAAGATTCGGAATTGTAACTGTTTTTGTCACATATTGATTTTTGGTTTTGCTGTTTTGCTGTTTTTGTTTTTAAAAAAATGCAATAAAATTATATTTAAAAAAGAAAGAAAGGTCCTACTTACACGATCACCTTTCTCTCCTTTGGATCCATAGATCCCTGGAGATCCCCGTTCGCCTTTCCCACCCTGCAGGGAAGAGAGGCAAAGCTTAAGAAAATGACAGCCAGGAGAACAGGACCAGGGCAGCTCTCGGTAGAATTCCCTTTTGAAGCTATCCAAAATAAACTCTCCCTTGAACTCAGGACTCAGCAGTGGCAATTCCATCCAGTGGCATGCATTTGGTCAATTGTCTTAATACAGCGGTTCTCAACCTGTGGATTGTGAGCCTTTTGGGGGTCGCCAAAGACCATCTCAAAATACATATTTCCAATGGTGTTTGATACAAAAAATTTGGAAAATAACTCATACTTGGCTTTCAGAGATTACGAAAGAGGAAATTACCCCAGAAGCTATGCTACGGTATTAGGAGTTTGGAGAAAACAGTACTCAAAACAAACAATGCTTCTTACAACACACATAAACACCGCAACGAGAATTGCGATAGCACAACTCTGGAAAAATGACCAGACCCCAACGGAAGAATTAATTATAGATAAGATATATACATGCGTGGAGATGGACGAACTCGCTAACTCAATTAAGGGAAACAAAATCACGGAATCAAAACGAACATGGCAAAAATGGCATGAATGGGTTCAAAAGAGAATATAGAAACAATATAATAAGAAGCAACAGTACAATGGAAACAATCTACAGCCACTTTGTAAAAAGTTTTATTTACCAGTTATTGAATATAATAAATATTAGAATATAAAAGTATGAAATATAATGTATATAATGGAATGTAACAGGTAAAAATTTAGTTTAAGAATTTTAAAAGAGATGGTTTATAATCTGTAAAACAGAATAATGTGTGATTTGAACTATATGTGAAAACTCAATAAAGAAATTTATTTAAATTTTTTTTTATTATTATTATTTTATGGTTGGGGGTCACCACAAGATGAGGACCTGTATTAAATAGTCATGGCATAGGAAGGTTGAGAACCATTGCAAATGGTGGTCACATGACCACACCTTTCCTTATTACCTGATTGAGCGCAAGGAAGAAAAGGAGAATATAGGGCAGATATGGTGGAGAAGGAAGGAGATATAATCTATTTATTTAATTATATTTCTATGCCACCCAATTCCTTAGGGTAGTGATGACGAACCTATGGCACGGGTGCCACTGGTGGCACGCGGAGCCATATCTGCTGGCACGCGAGCTGTTGCCCTAGCTCAGCTCCAATGTGCATGTGTGTGCTGGCCAGCTGATTTTTGGCTTGCATAGAGGCTCTGGGAGGGCGTTTTTGGCTTCCAGACAGCCTCCAGGGGGATGGGGGAGGGTGTTTTTACCCTCCCCCGGGCACTAGGGAAGCCTTTGGAGCCTGGGGAGGGCGAAACACGAGCCTACTGGGCCCACCAGAAGTTGGGAAATAGGCCATTTCCAGCCTCCAGGGGGCCTCCAGGAGGTGGGGGGAGCTGTTTTTGCCCTCCTCAAGCATTGAATTATGGGTGTGGGCACTCGCGCATGTGCGATAGCACACGCCCACACTCTTTCGGCACTCAAAGCAAAAAAGGTTGGCTCTAGGGACACTCGGCAGCTCACCACAAAAATAAACATGGCTCAATATAAAAAACATTTCAATCTAAAAGAATTGCAGCCATCCATACATTCATGGGTTGACTTCACAAGTAACACCCTTCCTCCCAAGGTCAACAGCCCCAGGCCTGTTGAAAAAGCCAAGGCAATAAGGTGGGGGCAGTGTGAATCTCAGGAGGTAGCTGATTCAGAGAGTCGGGGCAACCACAGAGAAGGCTCTCCCCCGCGGACTAGTGATGGGCTCCTATGGGTACAGTCAGGTACGCAGTACTGGTAGAAAAATTTTGGTCAGGTATGCAGTACTGATAGAAAATTTTGGGAGGTTTTTCCCTTTTTTTCCTTTTGGGCTCTGGGTATGTTTTTCCTATCACAGTAAATGAGGAATTTTAGAAGAGCTTTGTGTGTGTGTGTGTGTGTGTGTGTGTGTGTGTGTATATATATATATACACATACAGTTTATATAGTAGATAATGTATATTTTCGTGTGCCTGTGTGTAATATGTATGTACACAAATGACACATATAGATAGAATTAAATAGTATATTTTGGATGTTCAGTAAGAGTAAATAAGGAAATTGTATCTCTTTGAGGCAAGGAGAGGCCAGGCACCCTAACCCAAACCCTTGGCATGAGTGACGTCAAGTTAGCCACTTTTAGCCAGTCACATGACCTTTAAGCCAACCCCCAGTCACATGGCCTGCAAGCCACACCCACAAAATAACCCACGCCTACAGCGTGGTAGTAAATTTTTTTTGTAGCCCTTTGCTGCTGAGGACCCACCAGCTGACACTATTTAGCTAACGGGACCTGAAGAAGACCAGCCCTGTAGGAGCTAACCAATGACTGGGAGGTATGTGGTAGAAGGCGGTCTCAAAGACACTCTACCCCTGAGCCATTCATTCATTCATTCATTCATTCATTCATTCATTCATTCATTCATTCATTCATTTATTAATTCAATTTTTATGCCGCCCTTCTCCTTAGACTCAGGGCGGCTTACAACATGTTAGCAATAGCACTTTTTAACAGAGCTAGGCTATTGCCCCCACAATCCGGGTTCTCATTTTACCCACCTCGGAAGGATGGAAGGCTGAGTCAACCTTGAGCCAGTGATGAGATTTGAACCGTTGACCTTCAGATCTACAGTCAGCTTCAGTGGCCTGCAGTACAGCACTCTACCTGCTGCGCCACCCCGGCTCCAACCATAATAATGGTAGGAGGAAAGACTCATCCAATGCAGAGAGACTGAGAATCTTTCTCTACTCATGCTGCCCTGAAGATTGACTGCACACTTAGCAGATGTTCTAACAACGCCAGCAACAATGTTTATGAGCACATCAAATAGTATTAGCGACTAGGACACACAATCCACCCACTCTGGAAATTACTGTAAATACACAAAATTAAAGTATTGTTAAATTATGGATGGGTGCTTTGTAAGATCTGCAAGATTAGCAATAATAGTGATACAACGGGTTTATTAAAGCCAGAGAAAGCATTTTAATCTATTTAAACTCTTGGGAAACATTATTGATTTTGGAACCAATCTACAAAGATTCTGGAACTGTTTGATGGAGTGGAAGTTATGTATTTTGCAAAAAAAAACCTAATCTAATCAGAGAGAATCAGAAATGAAAATAGCAATAGCTAAAGCACTTCGACCTGTGTACCACTTCATGGTGCTTTACAGCCCTCTCTAGAAATATTACAGAGTCTGTATGTTGCCCCCAGCAATCTGGGTCCTTATTTTACCAACCACAAAAGGATAGCAATAGCAATAGCATTTAGACTTATATACAGCTTCATAATTTATTTATTGTTATTTATTTATTATTTAGATTTGTATGCCGCCCCTCTCCGCAGACTCGGGGTGGCTCACAACAGAATAAAACAATTCATAACAAATCTAAATTGTAGCTTAAAATATTTAAAAACCCCATTTACTAAACAAACATACATACAAACATACCATTCATAAATTGTATATGCCCGGGGGAGATGTCTCAGTTCCCCCATGCCTGACGACAAAGGTGGGTTTTAAGGAGCTTACGAAAGGCAAGGAGAGTAGGGGCAGTTCCAATCTCTGGGGGGAGTTGGTTCCAGAGGGTCGGGGCCGCCACAGAGAAGGCTCTTCCCCTGGGGCCCGCCAACCGACATTGTTTAGTCAACGGGACCCGGAGAAGGCCCACTCTGTGGGACCTAATCAGTCGCTGGGATTCGTGCGGCAGAAGGCGGTCTCGGAGATATTCTGGTCCAGTGCCATGAAGGGCTTTAAAGGTCATAAACAACACTTTGAATTATGACCGGAAATTTATCGGCAACCAATGCAGACTGCTGAGTGTTGGTGAAACATGGGCATACCTAGGTAAGCCCATGACTGCTCTCGCAGAATAATGCTTTAACAGCTCTCTCTAAGCAGTTTTTTTAATTATTTTTAAATATTTTTATTAAATTTTTATTACAACAAATAAAGAAACAAAAAAAAATCTTAAAGAAAACGTGCCCAACACCAATAAACCCCACCACCATTTAGGGGGTTAAATTATTTCCAATAAATTTCAATTTCTTCCTTGGCTCCGGTTTACATTTCTTTACCTACAAAAAGTGATTGGAATTTATTTTTCACATTGTCGTCATAAATTCTACTTAAGATATAATTTTTCTCCTTATTCCATCGTGCCATCAGCTTCTCCAATTTATTTTCATCAAGGTTATTTAATCTTATTTCCATAATTTCGAAGTGGATGTGGTCCACCCTATACCAGTACCAATTCTGGATTGTCCATTTATTGCTATCCTTCCACCCTAGTACCACTACTGCTTGAGCGCGTTCCAAAGCTGCTGTTTTGATTTCTTTAAATTCTCGTAATTCCCCATGTTTAACTAGTGTTGCTAATTCTTTCGTGATTATCCAATTAATGTTTAGCATATTGTTAATTTCATTCTGTACTTCCTTCCAAAATTTTTGAGTCTCTAAGCAGTTTATAGAATCAGCATATTGCCCCCAACAATCTGGGTCGTTATTTTACTGATCACAAAAGGACAGCAATGGCATTTAGACTTATATACTGCTTCATTGTACTTTTACAATCCTCTTTAAGCGGTTTACATAATCAGCATATTGTCCCCCAACAAATTGGGTCGTCATTTTACCGACCTTGGAAGAATGGAAGGGTGAGTCAATCTTGAGCCAGTGGTGAGATTACTGCAACACTCTCTACATGGGGCTACCTTTGAAAAGTGTTCGGAAACTTCAGATCGTGCAGAATGCGGCCGCGAGAGCCATCGTGGGGCTTCCCAGATTCGCCCACATTTCTTCAACACTCCGTGGCCTGCACTGGCTGCCAATCACTTTCCGGTCACAATTCAAAGTGTTGGTCATGACCTTTAAAGCCCTACATGGCATTGGACCAGAGTACCTCCGGAACCGCCTTCTACCGCACGAATCCCAGCGGCCGATAAGGTCCCACAGAGTTGGCCTTCTCTGGGTCCCGTCGACCAAACAATGTCATTTGGCGGGCCCCACGGGAAGGGCCTTTTCTGTGGCAGCCCCGGCCCTCTGGAACCAACTCCCCATGGAGATTAGAACTGCCCCCACCCTCCTTGTCTTTCGTAAACTACTCAAGACTCACTTATACCGCCAGGCATGGGGGAGTTGAGACACCTTTCCCCCAGGCTTTTTTATACTTTGTTTTATGTTTGGTATGAATGTGCTGTTTGGTTTTTTAAATAATGATAGGGTTTTATATGTTTTTTAATATTAGATTTGTTCCACTACTATTTTGGTTTTATTACTGTTGTGAGTCGCCCCGAGTCTTCGGAGAGGGGCGGCATACACATCTAATTAATAATAATAATAATAATAATAATAATAATAATAATAATAATAATAATAATAATAATAATAATAATATGTTCTGTTCGGGAATGCTGCGAAACGAAAGTCTCCTACGTCTTACTTTTGGGGGAAGCCTTACATTAGGCAATTCTATGAAATCTCTCTTAGGTCTTACTTTCAGGAGTGACTTATTTTCGGGGAAACAGGGTAGCAATTTTTTGGGGTGGTGGTGGTCAGGTTTTTGCATGGGACAGGAAAAGAAACGAGGAGAATGGTGCAGGTGAGATGATTGAGAAAAGGGAGAGACGTACCTTCAAACCAGAAGGACCCAGGGTAGCCTGTGGAAGAAAAAAAGCAATATGAATTCATTTGATGGAGACACCCAGGAGCAAACCAATTGCCAGAGTGGGAGAAACAAGCATTTATTGATAGATTGATAGATTGATAGATTGATAGATTGATAGATTGATAGATTGATAGATTGATAGATTGATAGATTGATAGATTGATAGATTGATAGATTGATAGATTGATAGATTGATAGATTGATAGATTGATAGATTGATAGATTGATAGATTGATAGATTGATAGATTGATAGATTGATAGATTGGATTTGTATGCCGCCCCTCTCTGAAGACTCGAGGCGGCTAACAGCAATAACAAGACAGCATACAATAATAATCCAATACTAAGAACAATTAAAAACCCATTATTATAAAAACCAAACATACATACAGACATACCATGCATAAAGGGCCTAGGGGGAAAGAATATCTCAATTCCCCCATGCCTAGCGGCAGAGGTGGGTTTTAAGTAGCTTACGAAAGGCAAGGAGGGTGGGGGCAATTCTAATCTCTTGGGGGAGTTGGTTCCAGAGGACCAGGGCCGCCACAGAGAAGGCTCTTCCCCTGGGTCCCGCCAAGCGGCATTGTTTGGTTGACGGGACCTGGGGAAGACCCACTCTGTGGGACCTAACTGGTCGCTGGGATTTGTGCAGCAGAAGGCGGTCCCTGAGATAATCTGAGATAATTTACAACAGATAAAATATGAGATTTGAAAAGGGCCACGTAATTTAAGCAAGGGACCTCAAACCGAAGAGCTGCCTTTAAGAAGATGGAGAGGAACCTCCTTTTTGTTTCCTCGAAGGGAAGGATGGAAGAAAAGCAGAGGTGATAGCAATAGCAATATCACCAATCCTGTGTTTCTCCCTGTTCAGCTTCAGTTCTGTGAACCAGTAGCGACAGAAGCAAAAACACACCAGGACGTATATGACCATGTGTAAGACACCCGGAGCTGCAAGAATGGTGGAAGGTCTTAAGCATAAAACGTATCAGGAAAGACTGAATGAACTTTAATAGGAAAGTGAACACAAGAACAAGGGGACACAATCCGAAGTTAGTTGGGGGAAAGATCAAAGGCAACATGAGAAAATATTATTTTACTGAAAGAGTAGTAGATCCTTGGAACAAACTTCCAGCAGACGTGGTAGATAAATCCACAGTCACTGAATTTAAACATGCCTGGGATAAACATAGATCCATTGTAAGATAAAATACAGAAAATAGTATAAGGGCAGACTAGATGGACCATGAGGTCTTTTTCTGCCGTCAGTCTTCTATGTTTCTATGTTTCTAAGCTGCACATGCAATTCAACTTTAGAAAAGAAAATCTTTATTGGTTATTTACATTAATAAAAACAAAACGACATAGAAAGAAAGCATACATACATACAAACAAGACAAAATAAAGCATTATGCTTTATACATTAAGTAACTTTGGTATCAGAACTTAAAATGGATACCTGCTATATAGCAGGATAATTTTTTTGTTTGCAGCTTATTCAGTTGCAACCATTTCAATTCCTACTTACTAATACGCGTTAGTCTCCTTAAATTAATCAATACCCATTTCTCTATGTTTCCTTTCATTTCAACTATATTTATTCTGTGTTATAATGGTACATTATACCACAATTCAACTTTTGTTACTGGTGTGGCGTCCTTTACCGTTCGCAATCTGGGCACAATCTGAGGTTAGTTGGGGGAAAGATCGGAAGCAACGTGATAAAATATTATTTGACTGAAAGGGTCGTAGATTCTTGGAACAAACTTCCAGCAGACATGGTTGGTAAATCCACAGTAACTGAATTTAAACATGCCTGGGATAAACATATATCCATCCTAAGATAAAATACAGGACAGAGTATAAGGGCAGACTAGATGGCATGGGACCAGATTACCTCTGGAACTGCCTGCTACCGCACGAATCCCAGTGACCGATAAGGTCCCACAGAGTTGGCCTTCTCCGGGTCCCGTCGACTAAACAATGCCGTTTGGTGGGCCCCAGGGGAAGAGCCTTCTCTGTGGCAGCCCCGGCCCTCTGGAACCAACTCCCCCGGAGATCAGAACTGTCCCCACCCTCCCTGTCTTTCGTAAACTACTCAAGACTCATTTATGTTGCCAGGCATGGGGGAGTTGAGATATTCCTTCCCCCTAGGCCATTACAAGTTATGCATGGTATGTTTGTGTGTATGTTTGGTTTTATTATAAGGGTTTTCAGTTGTTTCATTAATTGGATTTCTACATGCTGTTTTTTATCATTGTTGTTAGCCGCCCCGAGTCTGCGGAGAGGGGTGGCATACAAATCCAATAGATAGATAGATAGATAGATAGATAGATAGATAGATAGATAGATAGATAGATAGATAGATAGATAGATAGATAGATAGATAGATAGATAGATTAGGTAGGTAGGTAGGTAGGTAGGTAGGTAGGTAGATAGATAGATAGATAGATAGATAGATAGATAATGGATAGATAGATAGATAGATAGATAGATGGATGATAGATAGATAGATAGATAGATAGATGATAGATAGATAGATAATGGATAGATAGATAGATGATAGATAGATAGATAGATATGATAGATAGATAGATATGATAGATAGATAGATAGATATGATAGATAGATGATAGATAGATAGATAGATAGATAGATAGATGATAGATAGATAGATAATGGATAGATAGATAGATGATAGATAGATAGATAGATATGATAGATAG
This sequence comes from Erythrolamprus reginae, assembly GCF_031021105.1. Classification (NCBI taxonomy): domain Eukaryota; kingdom Metazoa; phylum Chordata; class Lepidosauria; order Squamata; family Dipsadidae; genus Erythrolamprus; species Erythrolamprus reginae. Next base: position 35,502,377 of record NC_091960.1, read on the forward strand.
ATAGATATGATAGATAGATGATAGATAGATAGATAGATATGATAGATAGATGATAGATAGATAGATAGATATGATAGATAGATATGATAGATAGATGATAGATAGATAGATAGATATGATAGATAGATGATAGATAGATAGATAGATAGATAGATAGATAGATGATAGATAGATAGATAATGGATAGATAGATAGATGATAGATAGATAGATAGATATGATAGATAGATAGATATGATAGATAGATGATAGATAGATAGATAGATAGATAGATAGATAGATAGATAGATAGATAGATAGATAGATAGATAGACAGACAGACAGACCAGGAGGTCTTTTTCTGCCGTCAATCTTCTAGGTTTCTATGTTCTGGTAGGAACCCACTACTGGTTTAAACTCTTGAAATCGTTTTTCCCCCTTGATTTAAAGAAGGCCTGTTAGACTCAGAACGGAAGTGTAATTTGTGGGATGGAACCAAAATGCTTCTCTTTTCCGACCACAACTGCCAGCCAGATGTTTGCAAGAGAACCTCTGTGGAAAGGTACAATTTTTTCCCCTTCTCTGGCATGGAAGAAAAGGGAGCCCTTCATGTCTATGATGAATGTATCTGGCTTGGAGCTTTGTACCTCTTTGGTCTTGGCTGACCACCAAAGGGCCAAGCTGTGTTGGCCTTGAACTATGCAAACGTTAGAAAATGGCTACAGGAGAAGATTGGGTGATAAAATCATTTATTTTTATTTATTTATTCAATTTTTCTGCCGCCCTTCTCCTTAGACTCCGGATGGCTTACAACATGTTAGCAATAGCACTTTTTAACAGTCAACTTTGAGCTGGTGATGAGATTTGAACCGATGACCTACAGATCTGCAGTCAGCTTCAGTGGCCTGCAGTACAGCACTCTACCTGCTGCGCCACCCTGGCTCATATTATTCCCCAGCTCATATTATCGTAATAAAATTAACTGAATTTGCAGAAATGGCGAAGGTGGCCGGTTTGATCAGAACAAAAACAATACAGGAAATCTTATCTGAACTTTTTGCTGAAAGAAGCGAAGAACAAACAGATGATTTGGCGATTGGGGGATTAAAAAGGAGATGAAAAAGAGCCAGGATGGCGCAGTAGGTAGAGTGCTGTACTGCAGGCCACTGAAGCTGACTTGTAGATCCGAAGGTCAGCGGTTCAAATCTCATCACCAGCTCAAGGTTGACTCAGCCTTCCATCCTTCCGAGGTGGGTCAAATGAGGACCTGGATTGTGGGGGCAATAGCCTAGCTCTTGCTATTGCTAACATGTTGTAAGCCGCCCTGAGTCTAAGGAGAAGGGTGGCATAAAAATTGAATAAACAAACAAACAAACAAACGAATGAATGAATGAATGAATGAATGAATGAATGAATGAATGAATGAGTGAAGATAACATCGTGTTTATAGTCTGAGAACTTGGAAGGGGTATTTCTGCACGAATCCCAGCAACCAGTTAGGTCCCACAGAGTTGGCCTTCTCCGGGTCCCGTCAACCAAACAATGTCGCTTGGTGGGACCCAGAAGAAGAGCCTTCTCTGTGGCGGCCCCGACCCTCTGGAACCAACTCCCCCCAGAGATTAGAATTGCCCCCACCCTCCTTGCCTTTCGTAAGCTGCTTAAAACCCACCTCTGCTGCCAGGCATGGGGGAACTAAGATACAGTTTCCCCCTAGGCCTTTACAATTTTATGCATGGTATGTTTGTATGTATGACTGGTTTTTATATAATGGGTTTTTAACTGTTTTTTAGTATTGGATTTTGTTGTACTGTTTTACTGCTGTTGTTAGCCGCCCCGAGTCTGCGGAGAGGGGCGGCATACAAATCCAATTAATAATAATAATAATAATAATAATAATAATAATAATAATAATAATAATTATTATTATTATTATTATTATTATTATTATTATTATTTCTCCTGAATCTCTCTGTTCCCTAAGACAGCAACTCTTCCATCTCCCAAGGTCATTCCAACATATCATTAGATTGCTATCTAATTGCTACAATTATCATTATCATCTTTAATAATCCCAAGCCTTTTCTGAGCTTGCCACATGTCTCTTCTGACATCAATAATTTCCTGTTGACCTTTATAGATGCAACTAGGAGAGAAGGAGATTATCATTCTCTCTGTCAAGATGTTTCTGACTTTTTCCATCTTTGTAAATGAGATCTGATCCTGCTTAATTTCCAAGTGCAGACAAAGATGGGCAACACTTATTTCTGACCCTTCTGTCTTTTAAAAATCCTTTTCACCTGGTACTGGTTTCAACTGTTCTCCATCAGCTGGAGAAGTGTATGGATCATAGTAAGTGCTAAAGCCCACTGCAACAATATCGCCAAAAAAGCTTCTAGAGTTGTTAACCTGATCCTACGCAGCTTCTGCTCAGGCAATCTCACACTACTCACAAGAGCCTACAAAACTTTTGCCAGACCCATCCTAGACTACTGCTCATCTGTCTGGAACCCATACCACATCTCGGACATCAACACCCTTGAAAATGTCCAAAGATATTTCACCAGAAGAGCCCTTCACTCCTCCACTCGAAACAGAATATCCTACGAAAATAGACTATCTATCCTGGGCCTAGAAAGCCTAGAACTACGGCGCCTAAAACACGATTTGAGTATTGCCCACAAGATCATATGCTGCAACGTCCTACCGGTCAATGACTACTTCAGCTTCAACCGCAACAACACAAGAGCACGCAACAGATTCAAACTTAATACGAACCGCTCCAAACTTGACTGTAAAAAATGTGACTTTAACAATCGAGTTGTCGAAGCGTGGAACTCATTACCGGACTCAATTGTGTCAACCCCTAACCCCCAACATTTCTCCCTTAGACTCTCCACGATTGACCTCTCCAGGTTCCTAAGAGGCCAGTAAGAGGGGTACATAAGTGCACTGGTGTGCCTTTCGTCCCCTGTCCAATTGTCTTTCCTTTCTCTCACTTATCATATATATTCTCTTTCTTTCATGGAAACATAGAAACATAGAAGACTGACGGCAGAAAAAGACCTCATGGTCCATCTATTCTGCCCTTATACTATTTCCTGTATTTTATCTTAGGATGGATATATGTTTATCGCAGGCATGTTTAAATTCAGTTACTGTGGATTTACCAACCACGTCTGCTGGAAGTTTGTTCCAAGGATCTACTACTCTTTCAGTAAAATAATATTTTCTCATGTTGCTTCTGTTCTTTCCCCCAACTAACTTCAGATTGTGTCCCCTTGTTCTTGTGTTCACTTTCCTATTAAAAACACTTCCCTCCTGAACCTTATTTAACCCTTTAACATATTTAAATGTTTCGATCATGTCCCCCCTTTTCCTTCTGTCCTCCAGACTATACAGATTGAGTTCATGAAGTCTTTCCTGATGCGTTTTATGCTTAAGACCTTCCACCATTCTTGTAGCCCGTCTTTGGACCCGTTCAATTTTGTCAATATCTTTGTGTAGGTGAGGTCTCCAGAACTGAACACAGTATTCCAAATGTGGTCTCACTAGCGCTCTATATAAGGGGGATCACAATCTCCCTCTTCCTGCTTGTTATACCTCTAGCTATGCAGCCAAGCATCCTACTTGCTTTTCCTACCGCCCAACCACACTGCTCACCCATTTTGAGACTGTCAGAAATCACTACCCCTAAATCCTTCTCTTCTGAAGTTTTTGCTAATACAGAACTGCCAATGAAATACTCAGATTGAGGATTCCTTTTCCCCAAGTGCATTTTTTTACATTTGGAAACATTAAACTGCAGTTTCCATTGCTTTGACCATTTATCTAGTAAAGCTAAATCATTTACCATATTACAGACCCCTCCAGGAATATCAACCCTATTGCACCCTATGATATCATATATCATCTCCTCTAAGTTCACTTTTACCCTTACATATATTACCACATGTCTATTTTTCTTCCTATGTATTTGTGTATTGGACAAATGAATGAATAAATAAATGAATAAATAAATAAATAAATAAATAAATAAAATAATGATGAGAGCTATCTAGTGGTTAAGGTTTAGAAATGAGGTGACTGTGAGTTGTAGTCCTGCCTTAGGACTGAAAGCTGGCTTCCTGGTTATTGGGCCAATAACCAGGAAACAAGGAATTCTAGTACTATCTTGGACAGAGGGAGATTATTAGAATAATCATCAAACAAATCAATAAATCAATCAATGATCTTATCCATTCGATCGCGCCTGATTCTCACCAATTCTACGGATCAACCCTCTCCATATTTTCTGATCTTGTGTGGCTTATTTCAGTTGTTTTACATTCTGGCTGGTGTCTGCTTTCATGGTGACTGGTCCCTGTGTGTTTTGGCAGCCTCGTTTCCTTTCACCGTCGACCATGCTGAGCATGAGTGCCTTTTCCAGTGTGTATGTTTGCATGACGTGACCGAAATAAGGGAGGTGGAATTTTGGGCGATAGCTTTGGTTTTTATACCCTCCAGCCCTTGTTTGTGTGTCAACTCTGCACAGGCGCCTTCTCCGTCATCATAGCTCGAATGAGTCCATTTTCCTCCTGTCTCGCTATTTCATGCTCCAGCTTTCACAACTAGCTATGGGGAATGCAAAGGAATCTACATTTATTTGCCAGGCTGATCATGAGCCTGGATTACTGTTTTGCTATAAATGAACGAGGTCAATATGAGATGAAGCCACACAGAGTATATTCCAAGGCACCTGGTGCTATGGTGAGAATGGTTCCTCTCCTTCCATGTCCCCTCATGTCATAAACAGAGGATCAAATTTAGGGGTGGTGTCTCTGATAAGAACATAAGAACATAAGAAGAGCCCTGCTGAATCGGGCCAAAGCCCATGGAGTCCACCATTCTGTGTCATACAGTGGCCCACCAATTGTCCGTGGGGATCTTGAGCAGAAAGAGAAGGCAAGATCCTCTCTTTCCCTTGACCCCCAACAAATGGGACCCAAGGGAACCCTGCCGGCCTCAACCAACATAGAGGAGGCACTTGGACATCCGTTTCAATAACCACCTATGATACACTTGGCATCCATGAATCTGTCTAATCCTGCCTTGAAGCTATCCAGGCTGACAGCTGTCACGACCTCTTCTGAAAGGGAATTCCATCAACCAAGGACCCTGTGGGTGAATAAATATTTCCCTTGATTTGTCCTCGCTTTCTTACCTATGAGCTTTAGGGAAGGCCCCCTCGTCCTAATATTGTGTGATAGAGAAAAGAATTTTTCTCTATACACCTTTTCTATCCCCTGCATGATTTTATACACTTCAATCAAGTCACCCCTTAAACGCTGTCATTCAAGGCAGAAGAGACCAAGGCGTTGCACCCTGGTTTCATAAGGGAGGGGCTCCATTTCCTTGATCATACTTGTTGTGGTTAGATCTTGCCCAGCTCCTGCCCCAAGGAATGTGCAGGTGGATGTGGGGAAAACATCCACATGCCGCAGGCCTGTTTTGCTCCCAATGGAATCTGCCGATGAAGCCTCCTCTGACCAAGGAAGTGTGAGTGACAGGGAAGAGGGGAGTTTGGCAGACAGCCCAAACTGTATCATCCCTGGATTCTGAACAAGAATTAATGACACATCCCCGCATGCGTAGAGTGATGCATAGGAGACAACAACTGAAGGATTATTACAAGAGAAAATGAGGCCACCTGTGGTTGGGTGGGGCTCCAGTAATTAATGCTACAGATAAAAGTGCAGCCTGGTGTTTTAGGCTCATGGCAGTTTATCTGATTCATTGTTTCGTCAATATCGTGGTTTTTGTGCTGTTCAAGATTGTGTGTGGACTCTCTGGACTTTAGAATTGGACTCAATTTCCTAGTTATTGGGTGAGCAATTGGATTGCATTTAACCTGTGCCTTATGTGTACCAGAAAATCCCTTTGACATTTAAAAAGGGAGCTGTTTCTGTTTTTCTGTTTATAAAGACTTTTGGGTTTTCCTTTTACCGTGTGGTGTGTGTCTTCTTGGACTAATTACCCTGTAATTACGGGTGATTGAAACACGCTGGCAGAACACTTGTTGCCCCTTTTTTGCACCTTTTCCAGTTCCATTAAATCCTTCTTGAGGTGCGGTGACCAGAACTGTACACCGTACTCCAAGCGTGGCGATGATGATGGCCACCATCTCTTACAGGAATTCTCATGTGCAGAAATCCTTTGTTACAATATAGGGGAGTTTGATCTATGGAGCCGTTCCTCCTCTTCCGAGCTCTTTTTTGGCTGCCTGCTCAGCAGCAACCAAAGTCAAAACAATCATGAAAAACGCTCAAATCAACTTTCTTGGTTTTGCTCTGTTAGTAAGAAATTGGCATGATGTACAAAAGGAGGGAAGACTTGGGGCAGAAGATTCGAGTTCAATGTAGCAGACAGACACAGTTCAAAAGGCTCCTGCAGATGGTCAGAGGTAGCCTGCTAATGGCTTATTAAAGTTCCCATTTGCTTGAGGCTGCAAAAGTGCTCAGTAGGTAGAAATGTGGTTTTTGCGGTTGTTTGTTTAGCAAATATAGACACTGCCTGATGCCAATGCCACTAGGTGGCTTCCAAGATTATAAAATATTGGGTAAAACCAGGATGACCAACTAGGATATTATATTATTGTGATTGGGGAAACAGTCAGCCAGATGGGTTATCCGCCAAACCAATTAAGGAATTAATTAAGGACCAGATATTGTAACTGCATGATGTTAAAGGTAATACAGCTGTACCTCTGGCCCTACTTAAAAACTTTTCTAGATAAGAACTGGGTGTTCAAGATTTTTTTTGCCTCCTCTCAAGAACCATTTTCCACTTACAAACCCGAGCCTCTGAAACCGTAACCGGAAAAGGCAGGGAGAAGCCTCCGTGGGGCCTCTCTAGGAATGTCTGGGAGGAAACAGGGCTGGAAATCTCCATGGGGGAAGCCTCCATGGGGGCCTCTCTAGGAATCTCCTGGGAGGAAACAGGGCTGGAAATGGCTGGGAGAAGCCTCCGTGGGACCTCTCTAGGAATCTCCTGGGAGAAAACAGGGCCGGAAAAAGCAGGGAGAAGCCTCCGTGGGGCCTCTCTAGGAATCTCCTAGGAGGAAACGGGGCTGGAAAAGGCGGGGGGGAGCCTCTGTGGGGCCTCTAGGAATCTCCTGGGAGGAAACAGGGCCTCCACTCTCCCTGTGGTTTCCCCAATCGCATGCATTATTTGCTTTTACACTGATTCCTATGGGAAAAATGGCTTCTTCTTGCAAACTTTTCTACTTAAGAAACTTTTTGCAAACTTTTCTACATACGAACTTAGGAATGAATTAAGTTCGTAAATAGAGGTACCACTGTATAAGCTAGGCCAAGTTTTATTGCTGTTGTTATTTTTGTTATACAAATGTTTGGTCTATCTTCCTTTGTTAGCCAGCAGTAGCTATTGAACATATTGGATATATTTCTAACCACTATCTAATATATTGCCTTGAAATCTTTGGGGCTTATTTCACAACCAGCACACAAAAAGTCTTGTGTAAACTTGACTGTAAAAAATATGACTTTAACAATCGAGTCGTCGACGCGTGGAACTCATTATCGGACTCTATAGTGTCTACTCCCAACCCCCAACATTTCTGCCTTAGACTCTCCACGATTGACCTCTCCAGGTTCCTAAGAGGCCAGTAAGGGGCGTACATAAGTGCACTATTGTGCCTTTTGTCCCCTGTCCAATTACCTTTCCTTTTCTCATATATCCTATATATTCTCTCCTTATCTATCTATCTATCTATCTATCTATCTATCTATCTATCTATCTATCTATCTATCTATCTATCTATCCATCCATCCATCCATCCATCCATCCATCCATCCATCCATCCATCTATCTATCTATCTATCTATCTATCTCCTCTTCTTTTTTACTTACTATCCCTATATATACTACTTAATGTCTATTTCATTCCATATTATTGTATATTGGACAAAGAATGAATGAATGAATGAATGAATAAATAAATAAATAAATAAACAAACAAACAAACAAACAAACAAACAAATAAATAAATAAATATTGTGCACCTAATTTCAGCCTGCAATCTGAACTTCTAACTTAGAAAATAACATTTGGGGAATAAGATTCACAGATTCCTATACTTTTGGATGCTTCTCTTAAAGGCAAGTGAGACCTCCTGCCACCTCCCTTGCTACTTTCTCCTGCCATCCTTCAGCGGTTGCCATAGGGATGCTTGCTGACATCTGGAAGCCACCTGATTTTTCTTCAGTCATCCAGATGTTCTGATGGCTACAAGCCAGAGAGGAACAGCAGAGGTGGATGAGGGTGGGAGGATGTGGACAGCGATTTGTGGAAAGCACATGTCCTCAAACATATGGATGTGTGAGAAATTGCTAGAAATCAAGTCAACTTCTAGAGAGGAAGAAGATAGAAATCTTGGTTCTGGGAAAGAGATGCGTCTCTGGGATGCAGGCACAATTTCCCCCCTAACACCATCACTCTGCTAAATAAATAATTCCCTCAACACTGTCAAACTTTTTACTAAGTCTGCACTTCTATTTCTACTAGTTTTTTCTCATAGAATAGAATTTTTTTTTAATCGGCCAAGTGTGATTGGACACACCAGGAATTTGTCTTGGTGCAGATGCTCTCAGCGTACATAAAATAAAATATACATTTGTGAAGAATCATGTGGTACGACACTTAATGATTGTCATAGGGATCAAATAAGCAATGGAGAAGCAATATTAATAAAAATCTTAGGATATAAGCAACAAGTTACAGTCATACAGTCAACATGGGAGGAAATGGGTGATAGGAATGATGAGAAAAACTAGTAGAATAGAAGTGCAGATTTAGTAGAAAGTCTGACAGTGTGGAGGGAATTATTTGTTTAGTAGAGTGATGGCGTTCGGAAAAAAACTGTTCTTGTGTCTAGTTGTCTTGGTGTGCAGTGCTCTGTGGCAACGTTTTGAGGGTAGGAGTTGAAACAGTTTGTGTCCAGGATGTGAGGGGTCAGTAAATATTTTCCCCACCCTCTTTTTGACTCGTGCAGTCTACAGGTCCTCAATGGAAGGCAGGTGGGCAGCAATTGTTTTTTCTGCAGTTCTGATTCTCCTCTGAAGTCTGTGTCAGTCTTGTTGGGTTGCAGAACTGAACCAGACAGTGATAGAGGTGCAGATGACAGACTCAATGATTCCTCTGTAGAACTGTATTATTAATATTAGATGTTTATTAATATTTATTAATATTAGATGTTTATTAATATTTATTAATATTAGATGTTTATTAATATTTATTAATATTAGATGTTTATTAATATTTATTAATATTAGATGTTTATTAATATTTATTAATATTAGATGTTTATTAATATTTATTAATATTAGATGTTTATTAATATTAGGGGACTCGAAACCAAGACCTACGGAGAGAGATTGTGGGAACTGGGCATGGATAGCCTAGAGAAAAGGAGGGCCAGAGGGGACATGATAGCTGTATACAGGTATATGAGGGGTTGCCACAGAGAGGAGGGGGTCACTCTATTCTCCAGAGCACCAGAGGGCTGGATGAAGAACAACGGCTGGAAGCTGACCAAGGAGAGATTCAAACTAGAACTAAGGAAAAACTTCCTGACGGTCAGAGCGATCAACCATTGGAACTCCCCTACTCTGGACACTTTCAAGAGGAGATTGGACTGCCACTTGGCTGGGGTGCTTTAGGATTCCTGCTCGGGCAGGGGGTTGGACTTGATGACCTACATGGTCCCTTTCAACTCTAACAATCAATCAATCAACAAACAAACAAACATTGATTGTTTCTTCATTGCTTATTTGACCCCTATGACAATCATTAAGTGTTGTACCCAGTGAAGGGCTACCAACATTTTTACTACCACACTGTGGGTGTGGCTTATGCAGGACGCCCTGTATTTTCTTTCAACATCTTTCAGTGCAAATTGGATGCTCTGGGGTGGAGCTCCATTTTTGCCCCGTCCCCCCTGTCCAGGCAGTAGCCCACCCCTGGTTGTACCCACCCCATGATTCTTGAGGAATGCATCTTTTCCTTCATGTACACTGAGAGCATCTGCACCAAGACAAATTCCTTGTGTGTCCAATCACACTTGGCCAATAAAGAATTCTATTCTATTTAATCAATGGATGAATCAACATATTTAAACTTAATATTAACCGCTCCAAACTTGACTGTAAAAAATACGACTTCAGTAACCGAGTTGTCAAAGCGTGGAACTCATTACCGGACTCCATAGTGTCATCCCCAAACCCCCAACACGTTACCCTTAGATTATCTACGGTTGACCTATCCAGATTCCTAAGAGGTCAGTAAGGGGCGAGTACAAGTGCACTAGAGTGCCTTCCGTCCCCTGTCCTATTGCTCTCGTATATCTCCTATACCTTTCTTCTATTCCTATATCTCTTCTTCTATTCTTTCATTGATATGTTCTATTACTATACTTTCTTTTCTATTCTTTCTTAAATATATTTTACTATGAGTATCTCCTCTATAACCTTCATCGTGTATTTTATTATGTATATATAGATATATACCCACTAAAACCCTCATTTTGTATTGGACTAACTAACTAACTAACTAACTAACTAACTAACTAACTAACTAACTAACAAAATAAATGAATGAATGAATGAATGAATGAATGAATAAATAAATAAATAAATAAATAAATGAGAGAGACAGAGAGAGAGAGACAGAGAGACAGAGAGAGAGAGACACAGAGAGAGAGAGACAGAGAGACAGAGAGACAGAGAGAGAGAGAGACAGAGAGACAGAGAGAGACAGAGAGAGAGAGAGAAAAAAAATCTAAAGACATTGCTGGGTCTTGTGACACTCTGTCTGTTATGGAGAGGTCCAGCATGGAAAAAAATAACTGAGCTTGTTCTTTGTCAGAATGCAGTACATGGAGTCATTATGTAGTGAGGGTTTTGACTGAGCAATAGCCAAAAACCTTTCTAATAGTAAAAACAATTTGGAACTGAGCACCAAGGAAAGTGTTGGACTCATTCACAAAATTTAAGCTAAGGATGGGCAGCCATCTGTCGGAAAACCTTTAATTTAGATTTCTGGGTGGAACAGTAGGTTTCACTGAATGGCATAAATGACCCCCTTTGACTCTGTGAATATGTGACTGAATGGCTAATATCCCTTAATGGTCAGTGAACATCTGTTCTGGAATTGCATTGCACTAGTAATTGGTCATTTTCCCCCTCCCCCTGCCAACCCCCCTCCCCCAAGTTATTTAAAAGCTTGGGTTTGCTGTCAGAGCTACCATTCTTCCTTTGTCCTGTGTCTTGCTTTCAGTTTCACCTTGAAGCAAACTCTTTAAGCAGGAGAAGACTTTCTTGAAGGACTACAGCAAAGTACAGTGATACCTCGTCTTACAAACGCCTCATCATACAAACTTTTTGAGATACAAACCCGGGGTTTAAGATTTTTTTGCCTCTTCTTACAAACTATTTTCACCTTACAAACCCACAGTCGCCGCTGGGATTCCCCGCCTCCGGACTTCCGTTGACAGCGAAGCGCCTGTTTTTGCACTGCTGGGATTCCCCTGAGGCTCCTCTCCATGGGAAACCCCACCTCCGGACTTCCATTGACAGCGAAGCACTTGTTTTTGCGATGCTGGGATTCCCCTGCAGCATTGCAAAAACACAGAAGTCCAGAGATGGGGTTTCCTATCGAGGGGAACCTCAAAGGAATCCCAGCAGTGCAAAAACGGGCACTTCGGCTGGCAAAAGGGGTGAATTTTGGGCTTGCACGCATTAATCGCTTTTCCATTGATTCCTATGGGAAACATTGTTTCATCTTACAAACCTTTCACCTTAAGAACCTTGTCCCGGAACCAATTAAGTTTGTAAGACAAGGTATCACTGTATCTTGGAATCTCAGAGTGAGAAGAACATCAACTTCTTACTTACATTTGTATATGATGACCTCTTGTCACATGGAGGACACTGTAAAAAAATAAGAAAAACAGCAATCATGAAGCAGGTGGAGTTACTGCAACATTCAAAGCTCATACAGGTAGTTTGCAAAAACATTCATTTAATGACCATTCAGTTACAACAGAACTGAAAAAAGGAGACTTAGGAACATAAGGCATTGGACCAGAGTACCTCCGGAACCGCTTGCTACCGCACGAATCCCAGTGACCGATAAGGTCCCACAGAGTTGGCCTTCTCCGGGTCCCGTCGACTAAACAATGTCATCTGGCGGGCCCCAGGGGAAGAGCCTTCTCTGTGACTGCCCCAGCCCTCTGGAATCAACTCCCCCCGGACATTAGAACTGCTCCCACCCTCCTTGTCTTCCGTAAACTACTCAAGACCCACCTATACCACCAGGCACGGGGGATTTGAGACATCATTTGCCCCAGGCTCCTTATAATTTACGTTTGGTATGTATGTGCTGTTTGGTTTTTTAATTATGATAGGGGTTTTAGTTATTTTTAATATTAGATTTGTGCCATTATAATATTGTTTTTATCGTTGTTGTGAGCCGCCCCGAGTCTTCGGAGAGGGGCGGCATACAAATCTAATAAATTGAATTGAATTGAATTTTTCTCACTTGTAGCATCCTCATGGTCACGCATTCAAACTTTGTACCCATATCAACTGGTTTATATTTATGAGAGTTGCTGCATCTCAGAGTCAAGTGATCACCTTTTGCGATCTTCTGACAAGCAAAGTGGAATGGGAAATCCCGATTCACTTTACAACGCTGTTACTAATTTAACAACTGCAGTGATTTATTTAAAAGAACTGGCAGTGTTACTGATATAAAAAGTGCAGTGATTCAGCTAACCACTATGGCAACGAAGTGTGTAAAATTGAGCAAAACTCACTCTTACTTGCAACAAAAAATTTGGGGTCAGTTGTGATGGTCAGTCAAGGATGACCTGTATTGATTCCAAAGAAAATTTTACTGGGCTACTCAGCCTGCACCTCCTCAAGGTTTTGAGTAATCTTTTGGTGGTTACTCAAAACTTTTGCCTACTTGAGGATACATTTATGGAGATTCTCGGTCATCCAGGTTGTGGTTGACCCATAAGTGCTTTTCCAAATAGCATCTGGACTTAGTTTTTCCTTGAATACGTTTTGTTTCTCATCTAAGAAGATTCTTTAGTTCTGACTGTATGGTAGAATGAGGGAGGGTGGAAGGATTTCTATTCCTTGCGGTCATCTGGTTATTAGCACTCTTTATGAGAGTTGTTGCGGCCACTTGGAAGTTTATCTAATAGTGCAAATGGGTGTGGAGCCTTCTTGGGTCTGCAGAAAGGACTGTGTTGTAGAGAGGAGATAGCTCATGTTGTATCCACCCCCTTCTGTTGAGAGACAGACGGTCACTCTTAACGTAGATGGCCTCTTTGGACCCCTCTTTCAAACCAACCCTTCCATCTTCCACCATTCAGTCAGAACTGAAGAAACCTCTTGAAGAAGCAAAACAGCTTTAAGGAAAAAACAAAGTCCCTTTGTCTTTTGAAAAAGCATATTTGAGAGATACTTTAGGACAGTGTTTCCCAACCTTGGCCACTTGAAGATATTTGGACTTCAACTCCCAGAATTCCCCAGCCAGCATTCTGGGAGTTGAAGTCCAAATATCTTCAAGTGGCCAAGGTTGGGAAACTCTGCTTTAGGATATGCAGGCCAGCAGCCTTGCTCAAGTTCCCCCCCCCCCCCAAATAAACCTCTGCATTTAAAGCCTTAGATTATTTGGGGCAATGTCCCAATTTATTGAGTTTGTTATTCCATTCCTTCATTTTAGAGCAAATTGTCTTTTACAGTATATAAATCCTGAAAAGCTACTCTTCATCATGCAGACTTATTTTGACTTTTAGATCAGATCTTGCCTAAGAAGCTGTACCCCCTGGTAAAATACCGTACCTCCTCCCTATTTTATTTTTTTAAAATATCCATTGCATAATCCATTCCTAGAAGCATACAAATGTACAGGAACTATTAACTGGCCATCCACCTATGAACCCCAAGGGCATTCTTATAATGGGTGCTAAAATAAGAATAAAAATAAAATCCAAGCAATCAGCCTTGGGCTGTTTGAGCACTTTGTAAGATGGTCCAGTGAGTGAAGCCTCTGGGTCAAAATAATAATGAAAAATAAAACACATTACTTTACGAAATGTTTCGCTTGAATCCCATTCCCCCCACCCCCCTTTTAGGTATAAAATGAAATGCGGGCAACTGAAGGCTTTTGTCTTGGGAGTGGTACCCGCTTCAGTGGGATTCAGAAGGATGTCTCTATTAGAAACATAGAAACATAGAAGACTGATGGCAGAAAAAGACCTCCTGGTCCATCTAGTCTGCCCTTATACTATTTCCTGTACTTTATCTTAGGATGGATCTATGTTTATCCCAGGCATGTTTACATTCAGTTACTATGGATTTAGCAACCACGTCTACTGGAAGTTTGTTCCAAGGATCTACTACTCTTTCAGTGAAATAATATTTCCTCACGTTGCTTTTGATCTTTCCCCCAACTAACTTCAGATTGTGTCCCCTAGTTCTTGTGTTCATTTTGCTATTAAAAACACTTCCCTCCTGAACCCTATTTAACCCTTTGACATATTTAAATGTTTCGATCATGTCCCCCCTTTTCCTTCTGTCCTCCAGACTCTACAGGTTGAGTTCATGAAGTCTTTCCTGATACGTTTTATGCTTAAGACCTTCCACCATTCTTGTAGCCCGTCTTTGGACCCGTTCAATTTTGTCAATATCTTTTTGTAGGTGAGGTCTCCAGAACTGGACACAGTATTCCAAATGTGGTCTCACCAGCACTCTATATAGCGTGATCACAATCTCCCTCTTCCTGCTTGTTATACCTCTAGCTATTCAGCCAAGCATCCTACTTGCTTTTCCTACTGCCCGACCACACTGCTCACCCATTTTGAGGCTGTCAGAAATCACTACCCCTAAATCCTTCTCTTCTGAAGTTTTTGCTAACACAGAACTGCCAATGCAATACTCAGATTGAGGATTCCTTTTCCCCAAGTGCATTATTTTACATTTGGAAACATTAAACTGCAGTTTCCATTGCGTTCTATTAGAGAGGTCATGACAATAACTCGGTTGTCTGTAAGGCAAAGCTCTGTTCCCTGGCCAACTTCTGGTTGCAGCTAGAAGGCATAACTGAGAAGCGAGGAGGTTGTGGTTTAGCCACAGTTTCCTCCCAACAAACCAATAAAGTGGAAGATTTTCTCCAAAGGAGGGGAAGCTACCTAGAAGCCAAAACTAGAATTTCAGAGGGAAAATTTTACTACCCTAAGAATAATTTTAAGACTTGTGCATTCAGATGTACCCAATGGAAAGCACATTCAAACTCAAGTTCTAATGTACAAGTAGTCCTCATTTAGTGACCATGACTTGTCAATCAAAGTGGTTGCTAAATAAAACCATGATTGTACTTCTAATCTAATTTCAGCTTTCCTTGTTTTGCAGACCTATCTACAAATGAGAGAATTGGTCACAGCGATTTTTTCATCACTGTTATAAGGTTGTTATTTTCTTAAAAGAAAGTGAACTCTGGTAGGGATGAAATTTCCAAAACGTTACTCGAATTAACTCAGAAACGATCTGACATCGTTTTATTAAACCAGTGTTTTTCAACCAGTGTGCCGCGGCACACTAGTGTGCCGTGGAACATGGTCAGGTGTGCTGCAAGAGGGGAGAGAGAAAGAGAGAGAGAAAAAGAAAGCAAGAGAGAAAGAAAGCGAGAGAAAAAGAGAAAGAAAGCAAGAGAGAGAGAGAGAAAGCAAGAGAGAAAAAGAAAGCAAGAGAGAGAGAAAGCAAGCGAGAGAGAGAGAAAGAGAGAGAGAAAGAGAGAGAAAGAAAGCAAAAGAGAAAGAAAGTGAGAGAAAAAGAAAGAAAGCAAGAGAGAGAGAAAACAAGAGAGAAAAAGAAAGCAAGAGAGAGAGAGAGAGAGAGAAAGAAAGAGAGAGAGAAAGAAAGAAAGAGAGAGAAAAAGAAAGCAAGAGAGAGAGAGAGAAAACAAGAGAGAAAAAGAAAGCAAGAGAGAGAGAAAGCAAGCGAGAGAAAGAGAGAGAGAAAGAAAGAGAGAGAGAGAGAAAGAGAGAGAGAGAAAGAAAGAAAGAGAGAGAGAAAGAAAGAGAGAGAGACAGAAGGAGAGGAAGGGAGAGAGAGAAAAATGAGAGAAAAAAGGGGAGAAAAAAGAGAAATGAGAAAATGATTGAGGCAGAGAATGAGAGGAAAGAGAGAGAAACAAAAGAGAGAGAAGTGACTCTTGATTTAAAGCATATGATAAAAAGCACCCAAAGAATAAGAAAGGGAAACACCCCCCCAGCCCTCACCTGTTTTTGGAAATGGTTCAAGAGTGTGTATACGCACACACACACACACACAAGGGGGGGGATAATATGTATAATATGTACTTTCTTAGAGTGTCATTTTGTGTCGTTTTGGTTGGTGGTGTGCCCCAGGATTTGGTAAATGTAAAAAATGTGCGCGGCTCAAAAAAGGTTGAAAATCACTGTATTACACAATCCAATAACATCAAAAGCAGAGTTCTTGTTATAATCTGCGATCCTGGGAAACCTCCCCCCCCCCCCCGGTTGTAATCTTATTCAGCCTGCTCCTATGTAAATTAGAACATTTTATAGAACACCCAAGTGGTAAAAGAAAATGGCCCAAGATTTTAATGAAACTAGAATTCACAATCTTCCAAATTAGACTCTACTGTAGAAGGGATAGCTAGTAACGTCTTCTGATAGCTCTTGTTTTCTAATGAAACGCCACGTGAAAAGTATCTAATGTCGCCGTGCTGGGTATTACAGAACAATATGACTTTATTACAATTAAGAGTGGAAACAGAGCTTGGAAATGATTCTTGCAATCCAATTTCAGCCTGAGCAGGAGAAGAATTCTGGGGTGCAGAAAGCTTCCTTTGAGATGAAATGTGAGGCACTTAACAGAATGTGGCTTCGGAGAATTGTTCGGCTGTTATCTAGGCAGAGCCCAAGATGAAGTGATTCAGCAGAAAAATCTGAGTTCAAACCCATTGCAATCTCCACCCTGGCAGCTGCTGCAACCCCCGTAATGCTCGGAGTAGGCAATGGCACATGAATCATGCATTAGAACTTATGAGATTGATAATTCCTAACTGTGCATAAGAGCCCTGGCAGGGCAGGGAAGGCGATGCTCGCTCGCTCGCTTGCTTTCAGGCATAGGGAGCCCTGATGTATGGAACAGGGAAGACCACGAAGAAACTGTTGAAATCTGGCCAGGAAAAGGATGATTAGCATCTGCACCACTTTCAAGAAAAGTCGCCATTGAGGAACAAGCAGCTTTTTTGATGCGGAGCCCCTGCAGGGCTGGTGCACAGTGGAAACCAGCCAGAGATGGAGAAAAGGACATTTTACTCCATTTCTTTTCTTTTTTTTACACTATTTACAGCCTTCCACCATCCATACCGACTTTCCTCAAGAAACTGAGCTGCTTTCCATTTTATTTATTTCTTTTCTTTCTCAAATTTATATGGCCAGTTGTCTCACGGATAAGTGACTCTGGGTGGTGTACAATAAAACTAGATAGATGATACATAGATAGATAGATAGATAGATAGATAGATAGATAGATAGATAGATAGATAGATTAGATAGATTAGATAGATTAGATAGATTAGATAGATGGATGGATGGATAGATAGATAGATAGATAGATAGATAGATAGATAGATAGATAGATAGAAACATAGAAACATAGAAGACTGACGGCAGAAAAAGACCACATGGTCCATCTAGTCTGCCCTTAAACTATTTCCTGTATTTTATCTTACAATGGATATATGTTTATCCCAGGCATGTTTAAATTCGGTTACTGTGGATTTATCTACCACGTCTGCTGGAAGTTTGATAGATAGATAGATAGATAGATAGATAGATAGATAGATAGATAGATAGATAGATAGATAGATAGATAGATAGATAGATGATAGATAGATGATAGATAGATAGATAGATAGATAGATAGATGATAGATAGATGGATGGATAGATAGATGATAGATAGATAGATGATAGATAGATATAGATAGATAGATAGATAGATAGATAGATAGATAGATAGATAGATAGATAGATAGATAGATAGATACAGTGAGGGGCTCCTATGGGAATTGTCAGGAACACAGTTCCGGTAGCAAAATTTGGAGCTCCACCCCAGAGCACTCAATTTGCACTGAAAGATGTTGAAACAAATTGAATAAGCCACATCCACAGTGTGGTAGTAAAAATTTTGGTAGCCCATCACTGGATGGATAGATAGATAGATAGATAGATAGATAGATAGATAGATAGATAGATAGATACAGTAGATAGATAGATACAGTAGATAGATAGATAGATAGATAGATAGATGGATGGATGGATGGATGGATGGATGGATGGATGGATGGATGGATGGATGGATGGATAAATAGATAGAGAGATAGATACGATAGATCAGTGTTTCCCAACCTTGGCAACTTGAAGATATTTGGACTTCAACTCCCAGAATTCCACAGCCAGTGGATGCTGGCTGGGGAATTCTGGGAGTTGAAGTCCAGATATCTTCAAGTTGTCAAGGTTGTGAAACACTGTGATAGATAGATAGATAGATAGATAGATAGATAGATAGATAGATAGATAGATAGATAGATAGATGATAGATGGATGGATGGATGGATGGATGGATGGATGGATGGATGGATGGATGGATAGATAGATAGATAGATACAGTAGATGATAGATAGATAGATAGATAGATAGATAGATAGATAGATAGATACAGTAGATAGATAGATAGATAGATAGATAGATAGATAGATAGATAGATAGATATAGACAGACAGACAGACAGATACTCAGTTTCCCCGCAAATAAGACCCTGTCTTATATTTTTTTGAATCCTGAAATAAGTGCTTGGCCTTATTGCCATGCACTTAAAGCCTGATTGAAGATAGATAAAGATATAGATAGATAACTTCCCCTTTCCTTTACATTGGGGGGAAAGGGAGAGAGAGAGAGAATTTCAATTTCAATTTCAATTTCAATACAAAGTGGCTTTCTCCACCTCAGTGTAGGGATGTAGGAAGAACCGGAATCAAACTTCAGAAACAAAGAGCAATTCTTTTTTATTGGCCAGGGACCATAAATAAATAATTGTAAGTGTAATTTGGAAGTCAGGTTATTAAGCTACGGTTCAGTGTCCCTAATTTAACTGTAATCCCCTCAGTCTTCTTGTAATAGGAAAAACACTCTTAGTAATTATACCAAACATAGTGGCAACACAATAAGGTTGGGAAGGGTAATCTCTTGCAATGCTCTTAAGGAATGTCATCTTCAGGGTCTGGGGGGAGAAGACTTCTCCGTCATGCACCCTTTTCTCTAAAGCACCATTCCCGCCCCCCCCTCAAAAAAAATTAGATTGATTTCTACCCTACCACTGGCTCTTCAACAATAATCAGCTATCACTTCTATTTGCAATTAAGGCTATTAAGGTGGAGATAATTCTATTGACAGTTCCTCCTATAGGAAAGGCAGGTGGGTGACCTGTTGTGGTTAGCTCTGGGCCAGCTCCTGCCCCAAGGACTGTGGATGTGGGGGAGACATCCACATGCTGCAGGCCTGTTTTGCCCCCCCCCGGTGGAATCTGCTGATGAAGGCTCCTCTGACCAAGAAGACATGAGTGACAGGGAGGAGGAGAGTGGGGCAGACAGCTCAGAAGGAGATCAATAATCTAGCTCCTCCTTGGATTCAGAACAAGAGTTAATGATACAGCCACGCATGCGGAGAGCGATGCATAGGCAGCAACATCCGAGAGATTATTATCAAAGAAAATGAGGCCACCTGTGGTTGGGTGGGGCTGTGGTCATTAGTGAGGCTGCTATAAAGAGCAGCCTGTGGGTTTGGCCATTGTGGAGGATTATCTGATCGTTGTGTTTTGTAACTGCTTTACTGACTTTGACTTTTGTGTGCTGATTTTTCCCTGCTTTGAACCTAAACCAGAGCAAAGTGTGTTTCACTTTGTGAAAGAAGAAGGACTGTGAATTGCCTCACAGCTGCAAGCTAAGTATCACAGAACTGATAAGGGACTTGTACAAATTACCAGTTTGTTTGGAGACGAGTGCTCTTTGCTCTACCAAAAGAGGGCTTGGTTTAAGTGAATTTTCATTATAAAGAACATTGTTTTGAATTTTCAAACGTGTGTGTGTCTGAAATTGTATCTGTGCATTTGTGGGAGGAGTCTACCAGAGAGCCCGACAGAACAGTAACCTTTCCTTATCAAGATTTTCACAGATGGATGGGCTACGACCCGGCTCAGAGAGGATGGAAGAAAACTGGGAATGTTGAGTTTTCCTGACTCTACACTTCTTCTGTTTCCAGATTGGGACACTAAAGACAGAGAAGTGTGTGTGAAAGAGTTATTACTGAAAGAGTAGTAGATGCTTGGAACAAACTTTCAGCGGACGTGGTTGGTAAATCCACAGTCACTGAATTGAAACATGCCTGGGATAAACATAGATCCGTCCTTAGATAAAATACAGGAAATAGTATAAGGAGCATACTAGATGGACCAGGAGGTCTTTCTCTGCTGTCAGTCTTCTATGTTTCTATCAGAGACAGTTAGAAGGTTTATCTTCCTCCTTCGATGTTCACAAGCCAGAGCAACAAGGCTTCTGTATATGCAGAGATAGAAGGACACACACACACACTCAGGCAATATAAGAATGGAAGGTGAAAATTAATGGAGTTGGCAGAGATGTCAAAATTGATTGCTCTGATTAAACAAAAGACTTTGTCGAGCTTCATTTGTACTTGGAAACCACTCTTGGACTTTTTTTTCCTCCCTTGAAGCCGAAATCAATGAAATTTAAACTTTAGGTCTTGATGATTAGACTTGTTTGTGATGATAGAAGTACTGTTTGTTATAGTTTATTCTAGTTCAAAGTGTGATTGATTTTTAGGGTTTTTATCTATCCCAAAGAAAGTCCGAAGTTACTTTTTTCTATAGCTTTTTAGTTTCAACTTTAGAATCTTTCTCCACCCTCCCCTCTTTCTTTTTTTCCCTTTGTGTTTTGTATTTTATACCTTTTTGAAATATAGATATTTATAAAAATGCCCGGCTGGTGATTCATCCCCGGCCTGGATTTGCTGCAGGGCCAGGGAGACACAGCCATCGGCGCAGCCGCCATTTTGAAAGCCGGGATCTCGCGAGATTTCGCAAGATCCCGGCCATTTTGGGTCATCAGGGGGCAGAGCCTGCCAGCCCTATAAAAGAGGCTGTGCAGGCTTGGGGCCTCCTTTTTGCCCCGACGACGATGAGCAGCGTACACCCGCCCGCCATCCCTATCTTCCAGTGTGCCACTGTGGGTCGCCCTTAGGGGGCCGAATATGAATTTTGGGCGGTCTCGGTATTTTCTGCGACCGTTTTTTCGCCTGTTCCACATTGTGGTGAAGGATAGGCGGTTAGGGGGTGCTTCGCCCCTGATTAGGCTAATTGGCTTATCTTTGGTCATTTGGGCAGGCACGTTAGGGGCGGAAAACTGAGTGCTGTTTAGCAACTG